>NC_056742.1:309919195-309951695 GCF_019279795.1 Protopterus annectens | reverse complement strand
CATAAAGTACAGAGGAAACCCTCTAGGCTATTAAATATCGGATAACAGTGATGTTTTTTCATTCTGTATGTTGTATATTGATGTGGCTGATTGCTGGTGAGGGCATTGATTCCAGCAATTTAGTGTTGCATACCTCTTAACTATACAGATTTTTTCTGAGTGTCCAAATTTTTGGCTCATATTTTTGGTCTGTTCCTCATAAAGTCTGTGTTTTCTGACAAATTACTGGAATGATCTGAGGATTTAAGTCACTAAATAATGACATATTTGAGTTTCTGACTTCAAATCCTTCAGAAAATGTATGTCAAAACAAATCCTGTTGCTCTAGCAACCTACTTAAGCTTATAAGAGGAATATTTAAAATGTGTCCCTATTTTTGGGCCTTTGTCGTCGTCCCCCCACACACATTTTGTCAGTCTTTGTCCTTATTTCTTGCACTGAGCGGTTCAGAGGTATGTTAGTGTATGTTGTTACAGGGTTTTGAATTGATGAGGAAGTCGCTGACAGTTACTTCTTACTTCGCTGTGGGTAAGTACTGGGCAGTCTGTCTACAGACACTGCAGCCTAGCGATACTATTACCAAAAACGCTCCTCATTTTCACACTTAAAGTTTATGTTCTTTACAGTACATCACACAAGGACTCACGTTGATTCTTAAGATTTTTAACTACTGATGCACATTGGAAGTAGCATTATCAAAAGTACTTTACACAAGTAACACATTTTAACCATCTGATGATTTTCTTAGTTAAAGTTGTTAGTAAAGCTGTTTAGTAAATGCTGCACATTTTGCTCATTTGTTTCACATTTTGACACTAACCTTCCATCTCCAAAATGTGGAATACTGAGTGATAGGACTCAGAGAGGGGAAACAAAAAAAAAATCATTGCTAGTAGCGTGTTAATTGCAGCGTGTTATGTATACCTCTGATTTGACTGATTTTTGGTTAAGAATTTTGCTTGAGCCCTCTCCTAAAACTGGCAATTCTTTCCGAAAATATATTGCACTCAGTAAATGACACTCAATATACTTGCAGACTAATTTTCCTTTAGAAAATGTACATTCATTCAAATTATTTTTATGTCTAATTTACAGGTTAATGGTCACACAACTTTTGAATTTGTCACTGACATTGAAACTTTCATGATTATTTTTAGCTCTGTCCCCAATTGATGCAAGTAAAAAGTTAAGCACTATGGTATTGCAATTAGGAGAATCACTAGATCCCTCATTAGTTAGTGTTTTCTAAGCAGACTTTGTGGCAGTGTTGACATTCTCTTTAGTGCCTCATAGTTCTGGTGCCCTCCTTTTGTAAATACAGAATGTTGTTGTTAGTGTACCATTTCTACTAGTGCTGAGAAAAACTGCTTTGTGTGTTAACCTATTATTCTGCAGCTCCTTCAGAAAGGTTGTGCATGTATCTGAAACTATCTTTGTTGATTTAAAGATATTTGACATGCCTTTACCCTGTCTTTATCTTGCCAGTGTTCTTTTGTGTTTGATGTCCTTACGTTCACTGCTGCAGTATTTGTTACTGATGGCCGTGAAGCCAATCGTCTGACCAGCCTACCAAAGTCTACCATTGCTTTAAGGTACTCTGAATGTCACCTACACACTCCTCACATAGTGTATGGCATAAAAGTGACATTCAGGTGTACCAGGCTCAGAACTGATTCCCTGGTAGGAACACCAGTCCAAAGAGAAACCTGCACATCCAGGAAGGGAAAGACTAGGGGGGTGGAAGAAGGGAGTGAATACTGTGGCGGTGAAGGCAAGAACATCTACCATTGTGGTAAGATTTTACAAAACTGTACAATGTCCTTACATCTACAGCTACAGTATTCATTACTGATGGGAGAGTGCCAAAGCTCAAGAAGAAACTTGGGAGGAGGAAGCCGCAGTAGAGCCTTCTAAGAAACCATGAAGAATGGCATTAGCAAAGCCATCTATAACTCTGGAGATGCCATCCAGCTTGTAATGTTTGGTAAAGGTATGCACAGAAGTCCAGGTAGCTGCTTCAAGAATAGAATTAGTGTCTTAACCCTTGAAAAAAGCACCAGAAGAAGCCAGAGTGAGCCTTTACAGACAAAGGAAGGCTGTCTACTTGAAAAGTGTAACAAAAAGAAATAGCCTATGGAAGGCAGTGCAGGACCTCAGTATGAGCCACAAAAAAATCCAAAACAGGCAAGTACACATACACAAAATAACATAATTATTTTGACAGGGTCCAGGGCACTCATAGACGATACAATAAATTTACCCTCTGATGCATTGTCAACGCAGCACAGAATTGGAACACCAGTACTGGCCACTACTTCATACATTTCCACCAAAAAATTATTCCTAATTAATACAGTTCATTATATACACCGGAATTTAAATACCGAAATTATTATATTCACAAATCACCAATACGTTCATTAATAGTCACACTTTGGGCAACGTAGGCAGTAATACATGTTACAATGGTTCGTGGAATATTATAATATTACATAAAATCATTAGACATTATAAATTTAAGTATAAATATATGAACAATATAGCACAGAATAAAATAACACATCAAAATAGAAATATTTGTATAACAGCGAAATCTCCCCATTCCAAGAACGACTTGGCAGCCAACACTGGTTTATATTCTGGTATTCTTCGCCATTTACCAGGAATTCTTGTGGCAAATTCTGTTATGCCATGGGTACTAACAACTCTGGGGCATCGAAACCCACAAGATTTCCTGGTATTAATGACTCATTTCTGTTAAAACCAGTGCTGAAATATTTATATTTAATTGGTATTTTTATTTTATATTGAGCTGTGGTCGTTGTGTTTGTACTCTGGTATGAGTGCAGAAGTTGGGACAAATATCCAACATTCCAGAATATTAATTATACTGTTCAGGAGGAAAGAAATATGAAGAATATGAATGCAGAGAACTGTTGTTGTTGTCTTTTAGCTTTTCCCGGTAAGGGGTCGCCACAGCGGAACTCCGGTCTGCTAATGATTGGCAGTAGATTTTTACGAAACGCCGAGGTGCCAGCTTGACGCCCAACCTTCAACAAAGGCATGCCCATTTACACACATGTCTTTCGAACGCTACCCAACCGTGGGGAGGACATGCAGACTCCACACAGAAGGCAATGCAGAGAACTATTTCATTTTAAAAGCACTGTAATTTGATCAGCATTCAGATATAGAAACAGAATTTATGCAGACTGTTTTAGTTTTATCAGCACTGTGTTATTGGAAATGGTTTTCGGATATTGCTGACGTCTACCTTCACTGTACGTAATAAAGCATTCTTAACGGAACTACAGTGTGTGCAGACTTTATAGTAAAAATTAATAAAAAGACTTGGTCCGTAAAGGAGATGCCACAGAGAAATGGTGAAAATATCTTCCCGGTGTCCTCTAGTGTTCCTCCCGACTTTGTCCGAAAGTATTCAGCATGGCCATTGTGTTCTGACAAAGCTTTCACAACTGTTCTGAGTTTGCGCATGCTCTGCTCTTCATATGTCATGTACAGTTATAATCGGCAAATAATACCAGACTTTGAGTTTCATACTTTGTATAATTCACAAAAGTAATCCCTGTCAGTTAGCGTAGCAGACTAAAGCTCTGGGTTGCTAAGGAGCTGCTTGGTGTGACAAGATGTGAGGTTAGAAGCTTTTTTTTCCACTGGTTTTGTTAGAAGGTGTTTCAGGGACTTACTCTTTCAACTGCATGTTATCTCATATCTAATGGTGGTGCAGAGAAGTCAAGCTCTGCATTATTAAATTGTTACTTGCAGTGCCAAACGAGAAGGCCTTGAAGCTTTTTTCCCTTGGTGTCTACTATCCTCCCATATGTCTTGTACTGCAAAACTGTTCTGTTAACTTTCTGTGTGTGTAAAAGTATCTCTGGTGTCTAGTTCCCCTCCTCCCAGTATTGCAGGATTTGCTTATTAGCTTAGGGGAGTCGGAGGTGACAGCCCCACCCCTCCAACCTACATTCACAAACACACACACACAGCCCCCCTCTCACCATATGACACTTATGGAGAAACGCACCTGAAACCACTTGTCCCTCTGCATACGTACATGCAGACACTGAGATGTGTATATACACACCCACCCACCCCTCCTGTATTTGCCCAATGAATTCCTTGGCACTTTGTCTTACCCCCTGAAATTAATGGATGAATGCAAATTTTTGGCTGCATTCATTAACACAACTGGCTAAGCTGACACTGCCAGTTGATTCTCTGAATCACTCTGATGTGTACATGCCATATGGCAGGTAACTATGGGATCTGGGAGTATAGCTCTTAAAACGTTTGGCTACATACATGATCCAGCCCATCTATTTCCATCCTTTCTGGACATCTTGATCCAGTTCTGTGCATAGTCAGGTTCTCCCTAATTAAGAGAGATTCCCCCCATTAGTTTTAAAACCAAGATTTGATTGTTCCTGTTCTTTATGCCACATCTGGATGTAACTAGCTTGAGAATTGTCTGCATGAGAGACTGTGTTTTCTCTGCAAAAAAAAAATATATTTATTCATGAAGTGTGGTGGCCTGAGGACCCTTTTCATTCATGACCTGAACTACAAAGCTAACAAAAATTCTGTGAATGAGAAGCCATTAAAGACAGCTGATTGTTAACTACTTAAAGATCCTCATCATATTGATTGCTGCTGCAGTAGCCTTGGATATATGGTTTATATTCTATGGTTTATATTCTGCAAAGACTAAAGTCTGGCCAGCTTCCAAAGCTTCAGGGCACTTCTACACACCCAAGCTGTCGTATACCTCGAGCTGAGCTGACTAAGACAAGCTTGACCACCGAGCCCTAAAGAACTTTACTGCCTCCAAAGAATATGATCCTTAAAGGCTTTTTAGGATCAGCAGTTGGCTTGTGCTGTTCCTTTGCTGGGTAAATTAAGTTCTCTTTGAGGGGAAAAAAATCGTTTTCAATTATTTTTGTTTATTAATATTTTCATCTTCTGGAAAGCTATTTTAAGATAGAAGTTTGTGTTGTAATGGACTGCCGCACGAGACTTTATTGTACTTTTAAACGAGCACTTTTCCCCCCATCAGTTAAAAAGTTGCAAAAAATATTTACTTTTCTTTCTGTGGAGAAATAAAGTATTTTTGTGTTATTGTGTTTTTGTATGAGAAAAGTGGCACTAAAGCAGCAAAAGCCAGTAAAGTCTAGTTTCCTCAGGAAAGAGGCACCATTTTTGGATTAACCATGGCGCAAACTACTGTTCCCATGGTCAGTCCTTCAAGCAGCAAAAAGAAAAAGAAAAAGTTAAGCAAACAGCCATTGCTACCAAAGCATGCTAGCAGTTTGCCTCATCCAAATGGGTGACTCTGCTGTGGCCATTGTTTTACTCAGACCACACCTCTTTTATGCCACATCCCTCTGGTGTAGCACGTACAGCCGCTGTGGACTGTATTGGTCATGTCTTCTCTGGCTGTTGGGATCCTTTCAGCTAGCAAGGGAAAGCCACTCTTCTTGGTGTTAGAGGGAACAGGGGGTCTTCTCTGTTTTGTCAGAATGTTGTGCCCATCCCTTGGAAGCTGCTTCTGACATTTGTAGCACTGCTGGCCCCATTTTTTCCGTTTTAAAAGGAAACTAAACCTAGTCTAGTACCTACCTTATCTGCCCGAGGGCATTTATAAGCCTAGCCAGTGTGTGTCTGCTTTCGCCGCCCAACCCATTGATTAATTAACTGATCCTCTGTCAAGCAGAGCCAATGAAGTGATGATCCCAGGGGTGTATTTTCTGTTACCCATCCACTTGTCAAGGTTTCTCTTAAATGTTAGTGAGGGGGTCTGCCAGATGTAATTTGGAATTTTGTTCCAAAGCATGGAGGAGTCTCTGTGACAGTAATCTATCCCTCCAGCATGTTCTATTTATTGTTGTGGCGAGGTTTAGCTCATTTAGGTGGAGCATGTCCATCATTTCTGAGTTGGACATGGCTTTGTAAGTCAGGCAGAGATCATCTCTGAGTAAGCGATTTGCCACTGAGTACAGCCGGAGTTTTTTCAGTCGGGCTGCATAGGACATATGTTTTAGGCCAATAATCTTCTTGGTGAGGTACTTTTGTGGTCTTTCCAGCTGTTGGAAGTGTCTTGTGAGGTACATCCCAAATGGGGCATTGTACTGTGGATCTAATGAGTGATGAGTAGAGGGGTACTATAACCTCTTTATTTCTAGATGCGAACCCTTTAGTAATTAGATGGGCCACATAGAAGGATTTCCTAACTACTTTGGCAATATGATTATCAAAGGAGAGATTACTATCTACCTGGGTCCCTAGATCTCTTATTACCTCTTCTGTATTAAGGGGGCTGCCACCCTATGTGGTAATTTGTGGGTATTTTGTTTTTCCCAAATGGGATGACTATGCATTTTTTTGGCATTTAGCTTGAGGCCATGACATTGACACCAGGTGTCCGTTTCAGTAAGGCCCTTTTGGAGGATGTCCGTGTCAGCCTGAGAGTCAGTTATGGCTCCCCCTTTTAAGTCATCGGCGAACTTGGTTAGCCATAGTCCTCCTGTGTTTACCTGTACTTCTGAGAAGTATATGCTGAACAGTAGGGGTCCCAGGACTGAGCCTTGCGGGACACCACTTGTGACTGGTTTAGAGTCGGACCTGGAGCCTGCTATTCTTACCGTGTGAGTTCTGTCTCTAAGCCAGTTGACAACCCATCTCGTGACATAGGGGGTTTATGTTCAGGCTGATGAGTTTTTCTGTAATACCAGAGTGGAGAATGGTGTTGAAAGCCTTGGCGAGGTCAAGGTAAGGCTGTGTGAGCCACCTTTCCCTCGTCTATGGCCTTGGTGACTGTCTCAAAGAAGTCAACCAGGTTTAGTAGGCATGATCTGCCCCTTAACAAAAGCCAAACTGGTTCGGGTCAAGTGTTTGGAGGTTTCCAATGTCTTTGTTAATGAGTTCCACGATGCGCTCCATAGCCTTGCAGACCAGGCTAGTCAGGCTTATGCTACTCAACACCAGGAGTTTAAATCTCAAAATGCACGCGCTCGAAGCACTCCTCAGTATGGAGAACATCGACATCTGTACTGTTATTTTGCTTTAAGGGCTGTGATTGTGCGGCACACTGATTTTGTTTTATGTGTTTCGGTCTGTGTCTGATAGTTACCAGGGTCAGTTGTGGCCCCTCCTTTCTGGAGAGGAATTACAGTTGCTGTGCTCCATTCTGTGGGCACGTAGCCTGTGGAGAGGCTGAGGTTGAACAGCGTGTTTAGGTGGGGTTTGGTTCGTTGTGTAGTTCTTGCAAGACGCAGCCTGGGACAACATCTGGTCCCATCGACACTGTGTTTTTGGCTTTTGAAAGGGCTGTTTTCACCTGTGCGTCTGTGATTTTTGGGACACTACACTTTTCTGGTATTGTTGTGGGCCCTTTTGGAGGTGATTGGGGGGGGGGTGAAATTGCACTGAATCTGTCTGCCAGGATGTTGGCAATATCAGTAGGTTCAGTATATTTTGTGCTGATTTGCACTAGTTGACTGTATATCTGCGAGTTGCCACTTAGATTCTTAACATGGCTAAAGAAGGCTTTGTGGTTATCTCTTGAATCCTTGGCTATTTTTCTTTCAAAGTTAGCCTTGGATGATTTCATGAGGGACCTTAGTTTCTTACTGATACTGATCAGGGATGTCTTTTCTTCTTGGGATTTGTTTCTTTCTGAACTAGTTTCCTCCTCCTATTGTATAGCCTGTTTATTGAGGAGTCCACCAAACTGGTTTCCTTCTCTTAGAGGAGCGAGTCTTAGTTTTGCTAGGGATGGCACAATCCATGCATCCTTGTAGGTGCTCAGAGTGCATTTGTAAAGGTTTCTGCATCTTGGGCAGCATTATCTTTGAAGTTTGCTTTAGAAAAGTCTTTTACTGTGGTTTCCTTAGTTAGGTGTGATGGTGGAGTGTGGACATCCAGAGTGATTAGTTTATGGTCCGATCTAGCTGACTGGTTGACCTCCGGTGTGGAACACCTGTCACCCATGTTAGTGATGATCAGGTCCAATATGTTTTTACCTCTGGTAGGGGAGTTTACCTGCTGATCCAAAGCATTTGAGTTGATGAATTCCAGGAAGCGCCAGGCCTGGGAATTTGTACTGTAGTAGGTTTCCCAGTGAATGGTAGGGTAATTGAAATAGCCCAATATCAGGGTGTTCGGTAGGGCCTTCATGTTTTGCAGTGTCTCCAGTAAGGTGGAGTGGTGGTCCTGGGTCATGGAGGGTGATCTGTAGCAGATTTGCCCTATGTTAGTTGTACATGGATGATCTCAGAGGTATCATGCTGTGCCACTAACCTGGAGGTGTAGGTATCCTTGATGAATATGGATACACCCCCCTCCATTTGTGTTTCGGTCTGTGTTCTGTGGCCGAAACGTGTGGTATGAGTTGTAGCCCAGTAGTGCTGAGGTGCTCTCTGGAGCCTTGAACCAGGTTTCAGTTACTATACAGATGTCGGCGTTCTCCATACTGAGGAGTGCTTCGAGCATGTGCATTATTGGATTTAAACTCCTGGTGTTGAGTAGCATAACCCTCAGTTTTTTATTAATTGTGCTGTTTACGGAGGTGGGTTTGACTTTTGAGCCTTTCCTAAAAGAGCACTATGGGGGCAGCAAGAGCCTTGGCCAGTATTTGAAAGCCTGGGGGTGGCCTGTGCAAGCCGTCTCTTGCGAAGCAACGCGGCTAGTCGAGCATGTCGTCCCAGACAGACACTGGATCCCCTTTGAATGACACCAGAAATTTAGACAATTGTTGAAATTGATAATTTTTCTTTATACTGGGGTATCATTCTTGGTGACGGCAGGATGCTACTCAGGGTCAGGGTCATACCAGACTGGGTTGCATGATCGGAAAGCTCTTCCATGTCTCTCTTCATGTAGTCCAGGGAGGTCCGTCTCAGGTCATTCACACTAACAATGACAGTCATATTTGTACTTTTTCTGGAGTGACCTGAGTGCTTGTGTTATGTGGTGGATTCTGGCTCCCGACAGGTAGCTAACAGTAGCCTTCTGCTTGTCCAGCCTAGTGAGTGGGACGTCAGTGTGCCTGACTATAGAGTCCCCTATTACTAGTATGTTAGGTATGTTATTTCGCCTTAAGGGCTGTGATTGTGCGGCACACTGATTTTGTGTTTTGTGTTGTCTGGTTTGTGATGGGAGGTGGAGGTGCAGGTTGTTTGGGTGTCTGCTTTGGAGGTCTCTGATGTTTTTTCAGGTTTTTATTTAGAGCCACTGAGTATGATTTTATGTATTTTTTGCCACTGCTGTTTTAGTAGGTCTGTGTGTGGCTGGAGGTGTGGTGCCAAGTATTAACCTTCTCCTCTTGATTGTCTGTGCCAGTCTTTGGTGAAGACAGGCTAGCTTCAAGTTTGGCTGTATAATTGCATCTCTCGCATATGTTAGTGTTTTGTGGTAGGAGAGAGGGTTGTCTGTGTACATGAGGCAGCTGTAACATTGCCTCAGGATACCCAGATTCACCAGCTGGACTGGAGAGTGCACCTGAAGTTGCCCTTTGGTCATGCCTGAATAGTAGGGTGAGCTGCTTGGTCACTTGGTTGGTGAGGAGTGAATAAAGAGCCTTGTCGTGCTGGGCAATCAGTGTTGGGGTATATTAGTGCTTGCTGTTGGGTCTGAGCAAGTGCTGAGCTGTAAAATTCTTTGAGTGCTTGGGTTGAGAGTTAAACTAGTTTCAAGGGAAAAACTGAAGAGGAGACTTAGTGGAGCCGGGAATAATTTAACCGTAGCTAACCCGCACTGCCCGGTTTGCAAAACCGTGCAAACGTGGTTTTTGTAGTAGGGAAATGAAAGAGAAATTAGCTCAGAATGACCAATAAACTACTAACTTCTGGGCTGGAACCACTCCTCCGGGGACAGATAGGTTGCTCAAAGCTCTCCTCTTTCACAGGTGAACAGAAAAACTTCCTGCTATCCAAGTAAGGTATGGGCAACTCAGAAACTAGTGTATCACAGCCCTGAATTCAGCACTAGCCTGAAAACTGGACTATACTAGCTTAGAAAGGCAGGAAACAAGGAATTTTTTTGCTTGTTTTTTTTTTTGAAAAGATAAGGCAAAAAACAGTAAAAAAAAATTACACTTAAAATGGCTTTAAACGTCTACAAACGATCAGAAAAGGTTGTCACACTTGTGTGTAGCCTACAGCAGTTAAATTATTTAAACAAAAAACTTTTTAAAAGTGCTGGTAGTACACTATGTGAAAAAAACAAGCTTTTAAATAACAATAACTGCTGGAAAGTCTGCGTTTAGGCGGAAAACATAAGTACAGCCAGAAAGTACAGAAAACTGATACTTAATCTCCAAAGTCTCTCTCCTAAGCTAGAAGGCTTGTATCAGTTTAAGGCTTTCTAGTGCTGGCCAGTAGGTTAGTTACAGGAAAGATGGGAAACCAATGCAGATGTGGTCTTTTAAACCAGAAAGTTGAAAGAGACGGACAAACTGTCCAAATGGTCAATAAATTAAAATTTCTGGGCCAAGAACCTCTCCTCGTGGTAGACAGGCTACCTAGTGCTTACCAGTCGCACTGATAAGCTAGAAGGCTTTCTTCCAACACAGAAAGGCTTGCAGGGCTCAGAAGCTTACCAACAGTCCTGGATACAGCAGCCCTGCATCTGGACTAGGCTAGTTACAGGAAAGGTGGGAAACCAGCGCAAGTGCGGCTTTTGAACCGGAATGTTGAAAGAGTTTGGGAAAAAAACTGCCAAACGGCCAATAGTTACAATTTCTGAGCCATGAACCACTCTTCTTGTGGTAGGCTATCTAATGCTTACCACTCCCACTGATAAGCTAGATGGCTTCCCTCCAACACAAGCTTGGGGGGCTTACAAAGAGTTCTGGATGCAGCAAATCTGTACCTGGAATAGACTAGTTACAGGAAAGGCGGGTAACAAGTACAAACGTAGGCTTTTAAGCCAGCAAGTTGAAAGAGATGGAAAACTGCCCAAACGGCAAAATAAACTACAATTTCTTGGCTAAAACTCACTCCTCCTGTGGAGGATAGGCTACCTATTGCTTACCACTCCCACTGATAAGCTAGAAGGCTTCCCTCCAACACAGAAAGGCTTGGGGGGCTCAGAAGCTTACTAACAATCCTGGGTACAGCAACTCTGTAACCGGACTAGGCTAGTTATAGGAAAGGTGGGAAACTGGCACAAGTGCGGCTTTCAAACCAAAAAGTTGAAAGAGATGGAAAAAAAACTGCTCAAACATCCAGTAGCTACCATTTCTCGGCCAGGGACCACTCCTCTTGTGGTAGATGGGCTACCTGATACTTACCACTCCCACTGATAAGCTAGAAGGCTTCCCTCCAACACAGAAAGGCTTGTGGGGGGGCTCAAAAGAGTCCTGGATACAGCAAATCTGTGCCTGGACTAGACTAGTAACAGGAAAGGGCAGAAAACCAGTGCAAACACAGACTTTTAAATCAGAAGGTTGAAAGAGATGGAAAAGCTTCCCAAACGGCCAATAAACAATTTCTGGGCCAGAAACAACTCCTCCTGTGGTAGATAGGTTACCTAGTGCTTACCACTCCACTGATAAGCTAGAAGGCTTCTCTCCGACACAGAAAGGCTTGGGGGGGCTTAGAAGCTTACCAACAGTCCTGGATACAGCAAGTCTGTATCTGGACTTGAATACTTACAGGAAAGGCAGGAAACCAGTTTAGAATTTTATTTTTTTTTTGTTACAGAAAAGCAGCTAAAACAGCAGTAAATACAATTCAAATTGTAGTGCAGGCCAGCACACCCGAGTGTGTAGCAACAGTACGGCAAATACAGTTCAAATAACTGCAATTAAATTAACTGCCTCATGTACACAGACAACCCTCTTCCTACCACCCAACACTACAACCTGCGAGAGATGCACTTACATAGCCAAACTGGAAACAAATCTCTCTCTGGCCAAGATTGTGCTAGACAGTCAAGAGGAGAAGGTTAATACCAGCACTACACCTCAAGCAACTCGTAGCCCTTCAAAACCCACACCATCAACACCAAACCCATATATGCGGAGGCCCTTAACATTAACCTGCCCAAGCAACATGGACCTCCGAAGCTGAAATGCAAACAAATACGAGTCACAACGAAAGTGACACTCACAACACCAGTGTGCCACCCAACAACAGTCCCTAAGGCAAGACAATGTACCTAACACTTTAGTCCTAGGTGACTCTCTAGTCAGGCACACTGATGTCCCACTCACCAGGCTGAACAAGGAGAAAATTAGTCAGCTGCCTTTCGGGTGCCAGGGTCCACCACATAATGCATGCACTCAAGTCACTCCACAAGTACAAATACGACTCTGTCATTGTCCATGCTGGAGTGAATGACTTGAGACGTACCTCCCACGTCTCTCTTCATGTAGTCCAGGAAGAGCTCTCGGATCATGTGGCCCAGGCAGGTATGACCCTAGCCCTGAGTAGCATCCTGCCTTCGCCCAGAATACCACAGTATAAGGACAAAATGATTGACTTCAACAATTGGCTAAGCTTCTGGTGTCATTCAAAGGGGATCCAGTATCTGTCTGCTTGGGAAGACATGATCGACAAACCACGATGCTTTGCCAGAGATGGTCTGCATCTGTCGCCCCTGGGATTCAGATTACTGGCTAAAGCTCTTGCCACCCCTATAGTGCCTTTTTTAGGCAAGGTTCAAAGGACAAAACCACCACCGTAACAGATACAAGCATGCAAAATCTGAAGGTAATGCTACTCAATGCATTTTGAAGTCCAAACCTCAAAATGCACTCTCTCGAAGCACTCCTAAAAATGGAGAACATCAATATCTGTGCAGTAACTGGTTCAAGGCTCCAGAGTGCACCCATGCAATATCTGGCTACAACTCTTACCACACTTTTCAGCCACAAAACCAAGACCAAACACTAAAGGTGGAGGAGTGTCCATATTCATCAAGGATATTCGCACCTCCAGGCTAGTTGCCCAACACAATGCATCTGAAATTCTCCAGGTGCAACTAACACTAGGTAAGACTGCAATCCAAATTGTAGCTTGCTACAGACCCCCAACCATGCCCCCAAGATTCTCATTACACCTTTCTAAACATACTGGAAGATGTTAAGATACAAACATCCTAACACTGGGTGATTTCAACTACCCTGCCATTAACTGGGAAAACTACTCTGGTACCAACTCCTTTTCCCAACTGTTCTTGGAATTCATAAATTCCAATGCCCTGGATCAGCTAATCCATTGTGCCATCAGGGGCTCCAATATCCTAGACCTGGTCATTGCCAACATGGGAGATAGATGCTCCACACCAGAGGTCACCCCCTCATTGGCCATGTCTGACCATAAGCAAATCACCCTTGACATCCACATCCCACCCCCACCCCCCAGTAAGGAAGCCTCCTTAAAAAACTTCTCCAAAGCCAACTTCATGCTACTGAAGTCAGAAGTGATAAACGTCATGACACCCATGCAGACGGGATCTGAAAGTTCGACTGCAGAATCTTTACACTAAGGCTCTGTATGAGCACATCCACTCGTACATGGATCGTGCCATCCCAAATAGAACCAAGATGCTCTCCTCCAAAAAAAGGAAGCCAATCTGGTGGTCCCCTGCTATAAACAAACTATACAACAGAAGGAAGAAACTGTTGCAGAAAAGAGGAAAGTCCCAGGATGCAAAAAAACTCCCTTACTGGCCTCTGTAAGAAGCTGAGATCCCTCATAAAATCCTCAAAAGCTAGTTACGAAAATAAAATTGCCAAAGATTCCAAAGACCAACCACAAGGCATTCTATAGTTATGTCAAGAATCTAAATGGCAATGCTAAGATCTGCTCTGAGCTTCAACAGAATGGCATTAAATAAATATACTGATCCCAAGGATATTGCCAATATCCTGTCAGATCAATTTAGTGCCAACTTCACCCCCTAAAGGACCCATCTCAGTACCAAAAGATTGCCAAATTCTGGTAATCACGGCCACACAGGTAGAAAACCGCACTCTCCAAAGCTAAGAATACAGCATCCATGGGACCAGATGACATCCCAGGCTGTGTACTACATGAACTACAAAATGAACTGGCACCTCACCTAAGTGTCATGTTTAATCATAGCCTCACCTCAGGCTTCGTGCCCACACAGCCACAGTTATCCCACTCCACAAGGGGGGATCCACCTTGGATCCCAGGAACTACCGTCCCATCAGTCTGACAAGCCTGCTCTGCAAGGGCATGGAACGCATTATCATGGAACTTATAAACAAAGACATTGGCAACCTTCAAACACTGGACCCCACCTAGTTTGGGTTTGTGAAGGGCCGAACTTGTCTCCTTAACCTGATCTCCAGAGCTGTGGAAGAGGGTAAGGCAGTCCACACAGCCTGATCTCCAGAGCTGTGGAAGAGGGTAAGGCGGTCCACACAGCCTATTTGGACCTTGCCTAGGCCTTCAACACCATCCCCCACTCTGGAATCGTAGATAAATTTACTAAGCTGGGCATTAATCCCTACGTCACTCTATGGGTTTCCAAATGGCTTACTGACAGAACCCAGACTGTAAAAGTAGCCAACTCCAAATCCAGCTCCAGACAAGTCAAGTACCTCAGGGTTCAGTCCTGGGACCACTCTTGTTTGGCATCTACTTCTCTGAAGTGCAGGACAACACTAAGGGACTCTGTGTAACAAAGTTCGCAGATGTCTGCAAACTGGGAGCCATTATTGAATCCCCAAAGATGTGGATATTCTACAAAAGGGCCTTACAGAAAGAAATGCTTGGTGCCAGAGCCATGGGCTCAAGCTCAATGCCAAGAAATGTATGGTTATCCCCTTTGGGAAAAAATCTGTACCTGTGAATTACTACATAGGTGGCAGTACACTAAACACTTGAAAGTATGATAAGACTTAGGGACACAGGTGGACAGTGGTCTCACCTTTGATAACCACATCACAACAGTTAGGAAATCCTTCTATGTGGCACACCTCGTCACTAAGGGCTTTTCATCCAGAAAAATGGTCATTGTCCCACTGTACTCATCCCTCATTAGACCCATTATAGAATACAATGCCCCGTTTGGTATGTACCTCACAAGACATCTGCAACAACTGGAAAGGCCACAGAAATACCTCACTAAAAGAATCACAGGCCTAAAGCAGATGCCCTATGCTGACCGTCTAAAAAAAAAATATCCACCTATACTCTGTCGCATATAGTCTACTTAGAGGTGATCTCTGCTTAACATACAAGGCCATGTCAAACCCAGAGCTGTTGGACATGCTACACTTAAAGAAATCCCAATCCCTCAGACGCATGCTCCAGGCATCTAAACCTCATCACAATGAACAAAACATGCTGGAGGGATAGGGTCCTGACCCAGAGACTCCCCAGACACTGGAATAGACTGCCCATACATGTCAAGCGGAACGCCCCTTTGGCCCTCTTCAAAAGGAACCTTGATTGGATGGGAGATGAGAAATTCACCCCAGAGGGATCATGCCTGTCGGCCTGCTAGACAGGGGTCCAGGGAAGTAAATACTGTGGGAAGAAATAGCCAGGGAATTATGGCTAGGCTTGTATAGGCCCTAGGGCCGATAGCCTAGTATCAACCTATGAACCTCTCCCCCGGTCTCTCTTCCTCACTAGTGATGTTGGATCGCAAGGCTTACTCATTCAAAGTAAAAATCAACCAAGAAAATCTAATTAAACCAGAAACATTTTGGAGCTATTCAAAGGCAAATGCATCCTATTTAAGTGACAGTATGTCAAAATTCAAGGCTCCCCTAACCCTGAAACACGGCTACCTATGCAGAATTATTTATACAGTCTCTACACAAACATGTGAATAGCTGTATAGAGGCTACTATAGCTACCAGAAATAAACCCAAAACCAAACATTAAATACAAGCCCACTGGTAGGATACTCATCTAAACAAGAGTATATAATAAAGTAAAAGAAAAGAAAACTCGTGGTCAAAATCAGGAAGAGCAACTTCCTTAAAGACTATATGTTTAGTTTTACTGTATATTAGACCAAAGTCCAACAAGGCCAAGGGCAGTTATGTCCAGAACCTTAAAGATAGCACACACAGTAGTGTGCTGAACTGCTGATGAATGAATGGTACCACCTTCATCTTGTAATTACTGTTTGTCACCACCCATTTCTGGCCAAGAAAGTAATGCTTTAAAATCAGTAATTAGTGAGATACTTGAAAACAAAATATTAATACAAATGCAGTTGACATGACTAGCCTACATTAGCCACCAACAAAGTTGAAATAAATTCATTCCCACAGTGTAGTTTACTATAAAAGGTAAATGTCAAGTGACGTAACCGGGTTTCATTCCTTACCAGGAATACAGCAGCTGGCTGGTGGGTGATGCAATGCATGCTAACCTGCTCATATCACTTTA
Organism: Protopterus annectens; assembly: GCF_019279795.1. Lineage (NCBI taxonomy): Eukaryota > Metazoa > Chordata > Ceratodontiformes > Protopteridae > Protopterus > Protopterus annectens. The sequence continues at coordinate 309,935,295 of NC_056742.1, read as the reverse complement.
AAAGCCTAATATTTGATTGATAGGTTACCATGCTAATAAAAGAGCATATGTGTAAGTCAGTGTGCAGGCAGTTTCTAATCTTATTTGAAATGCATAAACTCCTGAATTAAACTGCAGATATTTAGACTCTCTTTATGCTATTCTTCCAGTCAGTCTTCATAGATGTGTGCAAGTTCCTGCATTACTCTAAACACTGACCACTAAAATTCCCTTCATCTTCTTACTTTGAACACTCTCATTTCTCCAGGGGTATCTTGGTTATTACTTACTTCTTCTGAATCAAGCTCATCCATATCAATCCATTCTAAAACTTATGACATAGATCCTTCTTTATAATAAATGTATTCAAAATATTTCTTGTTGTTGTTTCTTTATCCCTGAATGTTTCTTAATTCTTTATCCCTGAACAACTTTGAAAACCATTTCTGTCAGTTCTGCCCTGAAATTAAGAAACTTAGAGAATGTTTTAGAACACAATCTGAGAAAAGCCTTCTTTGCCAATGGATATTATTTAATTACAATGGAATGGAAGAGAGAAGAAATATGTTGACACCATGACAAGACACTTCGGTGATGAAACCTGAAAAGGGAGGGGAGTAATTAGTTGTAATTATATTATGAAGCTAAGATGGGAGAAACTAAAAATAAATACTAAAATTGTTCTGACAAATACATTAAGATGTCTCTTGCCTATAGATCAATATATATTATTTTTGGATTTATATTTTGTTGAATGATTCTGATAGACAATATATATAAACAATACATATAAACACCTACATGGATAAAGCCAAGGGTGCTCAGGATTTTTTGGTAAACAAAAATTCCCACCCAAACATTGGGACCCACCTTTTAAGAGCAATAGTACAGACAGCACAGTCCAATACAGCACCATTAAAAATGTTAAAATAAAAAAATAAAACCTATAGTTACTACCAATAATAATAATCTATGGGTAAATTGGAATCTATTAGGGCAACTATAACATACTGGGTGCACAATAGGATTATCTTTCCTTCACAAGTGGACCTCTGACCTTCACCAGTATTCCTCATGACACTGGTTGGAATTGGTTCGAGGAAATGTTAATTGAATATAAAGGGTTTACCAATGATGAATTTAGAACTATTATTTTGGTATTAATGGAAGCTTCCTCATTCTCAAACCAAATTACATTTATTTTGCTGGAGAATACTACCAACAGGAGTATGGTGTAGCGATGGGAGCATTATGCTGCTCCCACCAAAAAAACATCATTATGGTTTACTGGGGAAAAATAAATATCTACTTAATTCTTTTTATACGAACAATGTTTCTTTTTATGGTCGGTTTTGGATGACCTATTTTTTCTGCAGGAGATGCCAATACATTCAACCAGATATGGTTGAATATCTCAATGAAACAACAACCTTTGAAATTCACATATAGGTTTGATACGGGAGGAAAATAACTAAATTGGATATTATTAGGTTGTAAAAGACAAACTCAACCTCAGACCAGTATACAGGAGTACTACTTTCAAACTCGCATCTTCATTACAGTTCTTCATGTAGTATTTCACAGAAAAGGTCATGTGAATGCGGGACAATATGTGAGAATTTCAAGAATGTGTTCAGGGTGTAGTATTTTATGCAGGATACCCTGAGTATTAAGGGTATAAATTTAATAGAGGATTTTATTCAGAGATTCAGATTTGCTCTAATCAAAAGAAGCAAAAATAGCCAGAAATTCATTCAAACAAGGATATCCTATATGAGGTAGTGAGACATAGTTTATACACAAGGAACAGACTACAGAATATGAAAAAAGGAAAAATTAGCGTGATAGAAGGAATTGATCTAGCTGGTCGTAGATTGTTTTATGGAGAAGGATAAGTCTCAACTCATCTAAAGAATCTGATCTAACTAATAACAAGCTGATGGTCATTTTCTTGTATATACATAAAGGTAAAACACTTAAAAATCATTTTGAGACGGTCATAAAATATCTAAATGTTTTAGGTTGAAGAATAAAATCAAAATAAAAAGGGATATTTTAAATGCAAATATTGCAAATTAAGATCTGGTAAAAAAGAGCTATTTTTTGAAAGACACCTGTGGTCATTGTATTTAAATTCAATTGTTAATCTGGATACCTGTTTAATTATTTATATTTAGTAGTATGTATATTATTCTGTGGCTCATTTTACAGGGCAAGAGTGAAAGAAAATTGAAACAACGATATGAACATCTGTATGATGTTAGACAGCAGGAGAAAGTAATGCCTTTGTGTAACAAACTTTTGCCTCTAAAATAAAAATCAAATTTTCAGTTTTTGTAAACAACTTGTATTTTGTATTTGCTTTTGGTTTAACCTACCTTGTTAACTGGAGCTTCTATCATGGTCCTATTTTCACAGATTTTATAAAAATGGACATACCCAGGAAAACTTTCAGTTTTAAACTTTAAATATACACACATTCTATACCAAGGTTAACCACTGAGTGCCTTTAATTATGTACTTGGCAAAATGACCAAGTAAGGTGGGGGGTATACCTGTTGAAGTTTGCTGTTTTGTCTTTTTTTTTTTTAATCCTTAGCATGTATAAAACTACCACTTCCTTCTTTTCTGGGCCCATGCTCAGCCTGGGTGTGATCTGCAGTTTATACCACAGCCATTCAGAAAATGGGCACGGAGATGCGTGCGCAGTAACAGGCCTCATTGCATTTCACTTTGTGACTTAAAACAATAATTATCCTTTAAGTTTCAAGCTGTTGCTTCTACAGCATATTCTTTTGTTATTTCTGTAAAGTATAATTTAGGATACAATATAATCTTACTTTAATATGGTTATTTTATTTACTTTCCTTTGGTTAAAACACTGCATCATTGTGTAACTAGACCTGGAAATTTAGCTCTCAACTCACTTTGCTGGCCTAAGCAATGCGTTTCATGTGGTGACACCACCAAGCCCTAGTACTAATCTCCAGGTCCTGCATTGTCTTTCCTCCCTGAAAACCCATTTCCTGGCATTCTTCTGGCTACTGTTTTCACCAACTCTTTTGTTCTGTTCACATGTTTAATAAATATGGCTCTCCCCTACCAAAGACTATTACTATCACTTGGACATAGTAAAACCACTAACCCAATCACCTGACCTACGGTCCCAACAAGGAAAATCGAGCAAGTATAATGCAAAATGTTCCAGCAATAAACTTTTTTTTTTTTTTTAATCAAGAAACATCTTTATCATTTACAACTTAGTCTTACATTTATATAAATGAAAAACAACCATATTGATACAATCTTAGTTGCAAGCATTTTACATCACAAACAATACTGACACAATCCCAGTTGCAAACATTGTACATCACATATAATCTACCCAGTCTTTGTCAAACATTACATAGCTCATTTGAAGTCCTGCCTTCTTTTAAGCCTCTTTCCTCTACTGTATCAGTTGTTCCAACAGTTCCTATTTTTCCTATGTAATTTGCTCCTATCTTTTGTAAAGATTCCAATTCCCAATTTCTATGTCTGTTACTGTACTCACCACTTCTAATAGAGTCTATATTATGGTGTTGAAAGACGAGGTAACCGAACAAGTCTTTGACACACAAATATCGACCTCTGCAAATGCCGAATGGGGAAAAAAAAATCACTTGGCCGAAAACTTACAGACCAAACTTTCAAACCCTACTTAGTGGGGGAGCTTTGCCCCCACACCTCCCTAACTAAATATACCAACTCCAACATTGCACTACAGTGGGGGAAAGGGCAAATCCCCAATGATGGCCAAGAGATTTATTCCCCTGGGAAAGAATTTGCTGATGTGGCCGTTCGACAATTGCAGAGGTCGATATTTGTGATTCGATAGACATGTTCGGTTACTTCGTCTTTCGACACCATAATATAGACCCTTCCAATACAGGTGGTTTAGACTTCGATTTGCTTTTTTGGCAGACACCATAATTTAAAATCAGCAAGGCCTTACAGAATTGGAATTGCCTAGACATAGTATCATAGCTCAGAAATATCATTTCTTGCACCAGTCTGCCCATCCTGCATCTCTTTAAGAATAGTCCACAGGGAATCTTTAAAGTCTGCAAATTCATTAGACTCCCAGAAAATATTTTGCCAATTGCCTCTTTCTTCCCTATCACACCTCCAATATTTGCCTTCTACCCGAGGAAAAATTCTCTGGAGTCTAACTGGTGTATAAAAATATCTTTGTAAACATTTCCAAGCAAAAATCCCAAATCGTCTAGATTTCGCTGCATATTGGGAGACGTACGTATATATCTCCCCATTGTTTTTGTGAATTGCTTATCCAGTCTCTTCTTAATCCCTTCCGTCTTTCTCTAATTTTTGCACCTGTCATGGAATATGTTTATATGCTCTACTAATTATTCCTTTTTTAACAGCAGCTTCTGTTCTAGATTCTACTAAAACCTCTACCAGTGTTGGTCTTTCGCTTAGGATCCCCCTATTTCTTTCTCTTTGCCTGTACTCTATATCAATACTTGATAGGGAAGGCAATCTCTAACCTGCAGTCCAAATACAATTCTTGGTGTCTTCCCATTCTATTACCTTTCCCCCTCTAGTTGTTTGCTCCCAATGCCTTGATTTATTTGCAAGTTTTCTCCCAATAAATTTCAGCCCCCTCTTGCCTATTGTCTGTCCCTAACTGCTGTCATCCCTATTGGCAGAATCTCTCTTCTCCATTCCTGTGCTGGCTTAGAATACTTTCAGCTACTTTATGGATAGAATATTTTGTACGATTATTATTTTCCTTAAAGGTCTGTATCCAGAATCTGTTTCTACTTGTTTTTTGAGCCCCCCTCCCATTTCATCATCATCCCTTTCCACTTTGAATTATAGTTTTCTGCTTGTGCTGTGTCTATAGGAGCCTTAATTGTGTTGCTCTGAAATACCCTTTCAAATCAGGTAATCCCAATCCACCTTGCTCTGTTCCTCTTATCCCACTTGACTCTTGCTGTCTTCCCCTCCCTGATAAAATCTTTCAGCTCTTTATATTAATTGCTATCCACAACTTCTCCTCTGTTTGATAACAATATGCCCAGCCTATGTATATGACTAGAGAGACTAAAAACATTTTAACTGCTTCTTTTGTACTATCCATATCCATGTAACAGCTTCCATTTTCTCAGTTTTTATATCATCTTTTTAGTCTCTCTCCTCGCGTATCTTTTAACTGCCACACCAGAATCATTTTAAATCCATACTCCATGTTATCATGTCCCCATAAATATGGATATTACTGAACTAATCCTTGTGTGGGTACATAATTTACCACTATTGCCTTTGTTTTAGCTTTATTAATTTTGTATCCCAAAAAGATATGAAACTGTCTCAATGTTCTACAACACTATGTCCCTTTCTGGTTTTGTTAGGTATAAAATATCTGTAAATAGAGCTAGCTTTTCTTGACTACCATACCAATTATATCCTTGAATTTCTGAGTCCCTTATTTTCTTTTCCAGTGGTTCTAAATATAATGTGGAGAAAGAGGACAGCCCTGCCTGTTTTAAGCAGAAATTATCAGAGAGTACCCCACCCAAATTAATTTTCAACGTTGATCTCTCATATCCTCTTAATCAGCATTGTAATTTTATCAGGGAATACAAATACTTCCATTGCCCTGCTCATAAATTCCCAGCTTACTCTGTCAAATGCTTTGTCTGTATCAAGATCCACCAGCGACAGTGGTATTCTCTTACATTCTGCTTCCCTCGATCATCAGTGTTCTGTTAATGTTGTCAAATGTTTGCCTCCCCTCCACAAAACCACATTGATCCATATCTGTCAAGTTTGGCATCACTTTTGCCATTCTTGTAGCCATTATAGACATAAACACTTTACGCATGGTTTATTATTGAAATGAAGCAGTACGAAGCTGGATCAGATGGATCTTTACTCTCTCTAGGTATTACAGCTACCACCACTTTCTTCCAGGATGTTGGTACTTCTCTTCCTCTTAAAATACTGTTGTACAAAATGTTTCAGATCTTTGTTTTTTCCCTCCTAGCTTCCAAACTTCCACAGGAATACCATCTATTCCTGGAGACTTCCCTGTTGATTGGTTAAACATCACCATTTTTATCTCCTCTCTTCCTATCCTGTTGGTAACTGAGCCTCATATACCTCTAACCTTGGAATTTTTAATCCTTAAACATTTCCATTGTACCTTTTCTTGATTTTCATATTTCTCTGCTTTTTCCAAAATATTTCTAATACATCTACAAGATCGGTTACCTTTTTTGTTATAGGCTCCCCTAAGTTTGGCGACAGCCCTTTCTCTACTTTCTGTTGCCTGAGTTGTTGTGCTAAAACTTTTTTTTTGCTCTAGAGATATCAAAAAAATAGTTGCTTAACAGCAGTCTTTCTAAACTCATGCTGTATTATTGGGGTAATACTTTATTTTCTGTTTAGCATTCTGCAATTGCTCTTCTTATTCTGTGAGAACCCCCCCCATTCTGCAGTAATTTAACATTTGTCAGTCTCTCCAAATAATTCTAGTTACTTCTTAACCATATCTCTCATTTATTTCCACCCTATTTTTAAACTCCACTATCTGAGTTCTCAATTTTTATTTTATCCTCAATTTATGGGTTTGGTTCCGAGCCTCGGAACTGACTCCATTACTACAGTTCGTGACAGCCAAAACTCTCGAGCTTAACCCTTTCCCACTGTGCTTCTCTCCTATTTACCTCTGATCTCGTTTGCCGCTCTTCATGACAGAGGCGATTACCATTGCTTTTTAAGTGTTTCTTTATTGTTATATTTATACATTTTGAAAGTTTTCTACTTTACCTGTTTATTAGTGGTTAACCCACCACTACTTCCTAACCCTTTAGAATTGTCCTCTCCTCCTCTTTCTGTACACCTCTGTGTATTCTGAACTGTCATTGTTTAGTTTTCTTCCTGCTGCTTTCTCCTCCTGTTTAAAAAAAAAATTGTGTGTGTATTGCTGGCTGGCTGACTAGGCTTAAATCAGACCTAATGAAGCTTACAAATTTAAAGTCTCTAGATTCAAAAGGTGCCAGAAATGCTGGCACAAAATTCTTATGTCAGACGCTCATTTGCTGTGTCTGTTGCCTGATCCTGTTCACCTTCAAGAACTCTATATGTCACATTTTCAGTCACAAGGCACTTATGTAAAGACGTAACAAACTTATTTTGAAGGGTACGCTTCCATCAGCCTTTAGTGAGGCCCCATCTGGTGCTGAGAAACTAAGACCAATGTGTATTCCCCTTCTTCCTCTTCCAAATCTTTGCAGAAACCAAAAAGGAGAAGCCTACTGGTGCCTTTCACTCCATTGGCAGTGTCCTCGAAAAGGGAAAAGTCTTCTGTTCCTTTGGAACTGACTGACTCCTCTACTAAAACTTCAGTCCAGAAGGGACCTATGGCACCAAGTTTTAGAACAGACAAGTCTTCGGCACTTAGCATTTCGATGCAGGAGCATTTGGAATATTAGACACCAAAACTTTCAGTGCAAACATCGTTTTTGTTGCCGACCTACTTCAGCACTGAATAAGCAATTTGAAGAGCCATCCATTATGGATCTTCCGAAAACTTCATATTCACTCTCTATCAACCAATTTGCAGAAAGGCTGCCTTTGCCTTTTCTGGAAAGGACAAAATCGCCATCCACCCTTTCAGTCTGTTCCACCAAGATTTTAACTGAGGATGATGCACAGAGGCAATCTGTTCCACCAAGATTTTAACTGAGGATGATGCACAGAGGCTGGTGAATAAGATACTCTGGGCGAGAGGATTGTGAAGTACCTGTTCGGCCTCAACTCCCTCTTGTATGGGAGCTGAACCTTCCCTTACCCCTCTAGTTTTTCCTCCTCTGACTTCATCTGAAGCCTTAAAGTTTTGGGCTCTGAGCTGCCTGGTGCCAACTGTATAGGTTCCAGAGATATCCCGATCCTCAGAACCGTTTTTTGCTCTGAGGTCTTCTGTCTAATCCGATTCAGAAGCTTCACAGAGCAGAGTCTGTCCTGCTGGCTCTGGGGGATGAGTTGACTCCTATTTTTTCAGTGCCATCTCTGCACCTTTGTGCATTGGCATGGATCAGCTTGGCTCCAGCCTCCAGTTTTGGAAACTGGCTGTTTGGAGCTGGGAGTGACCACAGTTCCAAGGCAGTATTTCTCAGTTCTGGGCTCCCTTCCCTCTTCGTGTGGTCCAGCTTTTGAGCCCAGACTGCCGCATTCACAGTTGGCTCCTTCCACTTTGGAGCTAGTGTCTCTTTCCTCCTTACCTCCAGTATTCAACCTGCATTCCCATTGGGTCAGTGATTGGCAGGGCCACAGATGTCCTAGATAACAGTTCTCTTCTCTTCTGACCTCCCTGGATCACCCCACTGAAGAGGTCCCCAGGAAGAGAGAGTACAAAAAGAAGCACTTTGATTCTCCAGAAGAATCAATCACGAAATACGCTGACTTCAATGAAGGGAAGGGATTCCAAGGTCACCCCAGATGTCTTCTTTAGAGACATCCTGGAAATTTTGAAACAGAGGGGTGACAAAGTCCCAAAATCCTCTTCTGAGAAGTCAGTGTACCTGCAGGCTTTTGGCACTCAACCCTGTACCTCTTGGGTGACTTCACCCACTGACAAGCTCATTCATTTTATCTCTCAGCAGGTGTGGAAGGCCTTGATACCGTTGAACCTATCCGTAAGAGACCTGATAAAATTCTGTCCACTCCTGAAGACAAACCGTTCTGGGCCAAAGGGTTAGCTGTTGATGCCATGGTCATGGCAGCAGCCACAAAGAAGTTACTAACCAGAGGGTACTTCTATCCATCTACCCAGCAGAGAGTCTCAGGTGATGGATAGATTTGGGAAGTGGGTCTGCGCATCATCGACCTTTGCCTTTATGGTCTTTGAATTCCTTGGCACATTTTGGCAGACTTCAGAGGGATCTGTTCAAGTAGTTGTCTGACACCCTTGCAGGAACAGTTTCCTAGGACATCCAAGAAAACGTGGCTTCCCAGTTGGCTACCCTAGAATCTGTATCAAATTCGTCCAGAAGACTCCTTGCTTATGCAGCCGAAGAGACCACCAGAACGGTGGATTTGGGCATTGTCATTAGGAGACATGCCTGGATGCGCTTATGTGACTTTGCAAAGCCATTTCAGTCTTCATTTGTCAGTGTGGCCTTTGAAGGATCATCCCTGTTTGGCCCAAAAGTTAGATGAACTTAATCCTGGTGTGAGAGAGAAGGAAAGACCCTTTCTGTTATGGGCTTATGTTTTTCCACTCCTCTATGACCATTCTCTAGAAATCCGAGAAACGGTGGAAAATGTGATCCAATAAGTCTCAAGGGCCTTTTCAGGACACACATGGAGGGGGTTCCCCCAGGGGCAGAGAGGGGAGCTTTTAATGGAAGATGCCACCCACGCGGCAGAGATAAAATCAGGGTTCCAGGGATTCTTTCTCTGGTAAATCCTACCAGCACACCTGAAATGAGGCCCGATTGTCTTCCTGTGGATGCAGTTGGGGGTGCTTATCCCCTGCACAGAAATGTCTGGCTACAGATAACATTGGATGCTTGAGTGCAGAGGATTATATCCAGAGACTATATTATCCCCTTTTCCTTTCCTCCTCCCATATGCAAGAAAATATCTGATTTTCCTCCCAGTTGGAGGGAACAAGCACTTCTAGAAATCCAAAAACTGCTAGAAAAAAGTCATCCAAGAAGTCCCATCAGACCAGATAGCGTCCTGAATGTACTCTAGATTCTTTTTAGTGCCAAAAAAGACATTTTGGATCTAGGTGTACTGAATAAATCAGTTCTTCAGACCAAATTCCAAAGATTAACGGTACAGTCCATTCTTCCATTTGTGGAAAAAGATTATTGGATGTGCTAAATACATCTTCAGGATGCATATTACCATATAAAAATGGACAAACAATCCAGAAGTTTCCTCCATTTCCATCTGGGAGCCAGTCACTTTCAGACTTCTACAGTTTGGTCTCACCATAGCCCCAGGGGTTGTGCACCAACTGCATGTCAGTAATAACTCACCTGAGACTGCAGGGATTAGTGTGTTTCTGTATCTAGACGACTGGCTCTTTACTATTTTGACCAGGCATCAATTGATAGAAGCAAGAGACCATGTCCTTCACATTTTTTCTTATCTGGGAATAACTGTAAATTATGAGAAATCAAAATTGACCCAGACTCATAATTTGGAGTTCATAGGAACCTTGCTGAATACTTGAACTTCAATAGCTTCTCTTCCCCCTGTGAGATTACAGAAAGTCCGAGTTCAGGTGCAGGAAGTAGTCAACAAAAAGTACCCACCATTCTACTCCTTCAAGCACTGAGCTCCATGGCTGTAGCTATAATTCTAGTGCCCTTGGCAAGATATCATGTGAGGGTACTTCACTGGTTGCTAGCTTCTCAATGGTCAGTGTTGCACCAGCCCATGTCTGACCTGATTTGGATCACCAATCATTGCAGAGATTATTTAGTTTGGTGAAATGCATTCCGAAGCCATTCTTCTAGGCCACCCCTTTGTCCCATCACAACCCAAGCCATAGTGACCATGGACACCTCCCAGATGATGGGGGCATTATCTGGGCAAAACTGTCAAAGGCACTTGGTCCCCTACAGAGGAAAACTTGCATATCCGTGTACTGGAGCTAATGGTAGTACTTTCAGACTGCTCTTCCTCTGGGAACAGTTGTGATTCAGATGGACAGCATGTCAGTGGTTTGGTACAACAGCCAACAGGGAGGAATCAAATACTATCCCCTTTGTCGAGAAGCTCCAGAGGGTGGCAGTGGGCAATCTTTTCCAACCGCTTGCTGATAGCAATGTACATTCTTGGGAGTTCCAGTGTGAAAGACAAATTTAATCAGGTGTATTCTTCTACCTAAAGTGTTTTTTCAATCCAAAGGTGATGGAAGGGATTTTCCATCAATGGGGCCAGCCTTTTTACGACCTGTTTGCCTCTCCTCTAAACAAAAAGTGCAGCAACTAATTTGCCCTGATCCTCCCCCTCCAGGGGAGTCACCGAGAGATTTGGCATTCTGGTCTGCTGTATACCTTTCCTCCAATTCCTCTAATCCTGAAATTCATACAGAAAGCAGTCATGCTGAAGAGCAAAGTAATCGTTATTGCACCTTATTGGCCTCAACAGATATGGTTCCCCTTTCTTTGGCCTCCTTTATTTTGTCTTATCTGATTCAACAGCCTTTGATTCTGGACCCAGCTCCAGACTTTCTATCCCATCCAGAGGGATTAATCCATCCGATAAATCTCAAGATTTCAGTGAGGTTTCTCCAGTTCTGTTAATAGTCATGCTTCCCTCACTTTCCTCCCCGGTATGTCATATTCTGTTAGCTTCTCAGAAGCCCAGCTATCTATCCATAAACTCAATGCTAGTAAGTGGAGGAGGTTTACCTTTTGTGCTCATGATAACAATATTGATCCTTTTTCAGCGCCAATAGATTAAAAAGTGAAGGTTAAAAATTCTAGGATTTTAAGCAGGTGCTTCCTAATCTACAATAAAAATGCAATTAGCTGCTATTTCTAATTTCTGTAATGGTTTTAAAGAATCCTCTTTGGTTTCTCCTAGGCTTTACATGGTCTTCTTGAAAGGAATACTTTTGCTAAAACCCCCTTACAAAGATCAAACTCCACGTTGGGCTCTCAACCTAATGCTGCAAGCCATTCTTCAGCCTCCCTTTGAACTATCAACTGAATGTGGTCTGAAGTTTTTTTTTATCCAGGAAAAGTGTATTTCTAGTGGCAATAACTTATGCCAGAAGAATTTCAGAAATGCAAGCCTCATCATGGAAACTTTTTACCTGATTTTCCACAAATATAGAGTTCTGCTAAGAACCAATCCTTCCTTTTTTCTTAAGGTAGTGTCAGAGACCAACACTAATCAGACCATTAATTTACCAGTATTTTTCCCAGCTTTGCTAATAAAGGTGAATATTGCCTACATTTATTAGATGTTCACAGACAAATATATGTTTCTATCTACCAGAACTAAGAATTTGAGAATCTGACCAGCTATTTGTCATTTTATGTACAACACTTGTGCCACTTTGCTCACTGGCTGGTCTAGCCAGATGGCTTAGAGTGTATTTTGCATCTAACAAAAAAAAATTGCTTAGGCCTGTAAAGGTGCATTCTACAAGAGCTGTAGCTACTTCAGCAGTTTTTCAGTCTAGGGCTTCTGTGGATGATATTTGTGCAGCAGCAACTTGGGCTTCTCCACCTACTTTATTACCCATTCTCTCCAGGGGAAGCATGTCATTTGGTTCTATGGTGCTCATGAATTTCCTTGAGTCCTTCTAAGGTAGCTGGGGACTTAAGTTGCATATGCCGTGGATAAAATGAACATTTACAACATCAGATGAAGTTATGTACTCACCACAATGTTCTATCCGTGTTGTCCATTTTCATTTATCCTCTACTCCCCTCTCTCCTCCCCCCTACCTGTGGAGTTTAGTGGAATGGATATATTACTTATTATTCTTATTTGGTTCCAAATATGGTCTCTCTGATGGTTTTTGGGGTTTCTCGTTTTGTTTTCAGCAAACTCGATCTGAAGTAAATAAAAGGAGTGTTAAGGGTAAAAGTTGAGCTCGAGAGTTTTTGGCTGTCACTGTAGTAATTACGGAGTCTGTTCCGAACTCATATGTAGAGGATAAATGAAAATGGACAACACAGATGAAACATTATGGTGAGTACATAACTTTTTTAAATTTTATCCCACACCCAACCTATAGTTTCAGAAGAAATTTATATCTTCCATAATAGCTCCTGAATAGTTTCCTCTCTTTTTCAAAAGTTGTGTAGGAAACACCAGTGTCTCATCTATATTTCATTACTGTGTGTTTCTATTGTAGTTATTATTGGCACATTATCTGAAATAGTTATGGAGTGCAGTCAAGACCTTCAATTAAATGCACCTATTTCTGTGAAATGTAAATACCTTGTATCCTACCCCAGTTTTTGTACCTTGGGGAATAATATGTAAATTCACTCCTAACTCCTGCTACTCAAGTCACATCTTCCATGTCAAATATTTTCATACATTTCTTCAAAACTGTACTCTCCTTTTGTTATACTTCCCTTTTGGGCACCCAGACACATCCTCACTACTGCAAATGAAATTCCAGTCCCTACCTGTAAGTAATATTCTTTGCTGAAAGATAATTATTTCTCCCACAATTTTCTTAAGCTCCATTATGCCAGTTTAGGTGTAATGTAAATACATGCTAATGTAATCCTCCTCCCTTGCCAGTAGCCACCTATAATAAAGGTAGATTTGTAGTACTCTGTTATCCTCTTTTTGTCACTGTTGGAACTCTTATTACAGTTAATATAAATAATGTTCTTTTTCTTTTTCCTAGGTATTCCATTGAATTTCCATCATGGAAAAACTTTCTTTATGAAAGTCACATGTTCAGTTCTTTCCAAGTGTCTCCTGTATCATAGCTGTTTGCACTCTACATTTTTAATATAGTTCACTACTCTTTTTGTGTTCATCTGAGACCATTGACATTTAAAGACATTATAGAAAGCATTGTTGTAGTAAAAAAAATATATTCCCACCTTTTTATGTACAACAGCATTTTTGTTAAATGCCAGCTTTTGTGTTACATGCATACACTTTGGCAGGGTGAACTTTTCATCAGTTTTTTGTCATATCCAATTGAGCCTATGTCACATCTTACAAAACTTGGTTTATTGAAAGCCTTCAAACAACCCCCCCCCCAATACCCCCATAAAACCTCACTTGATACGAACACAATGCTATGTGCGTCTAAGTTTTACCCTCCTAATAGAAACAAATGTCTCAAACTGACAGCCACACTCGAACTTTAGTTAAACTAGAAGAAAGGTTATCCATGCTAAGACGCATTGTGCAGCCTGTGCTTCTACTAAGTGTTGTGTGGTTTTTGTCTCGTCTTTATAGCTGTCTGGCTGGGAAGCACCTGAATGCTATCGGAGAACATTATCTCGTAGTCAATTTCTGTTTATCAGATTGTAGCCAATTTCTTTCTACCAAATTGTCACCTTGGAAACGTGAGGCACCAGATGCATAATTGCTACTAAGCATACATTTACTTGTTAGAAAAAAGTCTTATAGTATTCAATACTCTTTATTTACTTGCTTTCTCTTAAAACTACTAGATCAAGCTAAAGGCCTTAATCAGTCCCTGCCACATGCAAGAATGAGAAAAAGCACATTATTTTTGTCTTACTGTTTTAAGACTTTTCTTCTTTTTTACATTGCAGTGCCTACATTTTTTAAAACTGAACAAGAAGGGAGAAAGGAAAAAAGGTGCACCTGTTTACAATAGTATCCCTATCTTAAAAATAACTGAGAAAACTTTATTTTTATAGCATGCAAAGAATATAATACAATATAAAAATAGTACTAATAAGAAAAAAAATTTTTACTTAGTTAAAATTCTTCCTCCTCTTCCCCTCCCCTAAGTATTTTCTAAATATTAATTACATGAAGTAGGGTATATGCTTTAGAGTCCCCCACAAGTCCAAAAAAATCCATTATTTCCAAATTCTCTTCTGTCATACTACACAAATTTAATTATTGCTTTGTAATTCCACTAGTCATTTTCCAAGTTACTGTTTTTATTCCTGTTCATCCCCATCTCCCAAATCCTGTCTATTCTTCATTTCCAATGTACTCTCGATTCTTCTAGTCAACTGTCATACTCCCTTCTCTCCAGCATTTTCTGTTGAAACATTGGAAAATGTTTCACTGGTAAAGTCTCTCTCTAGTCTTTATTACCAGAAGAACAATGAGCAGAATCCTCTGTTTCACAGCTAACTTTTTGTTGGAGAAACTTTTGTATTTCCTCCTTGGCATGTACTTCATCAAAAATGATTTTGTTCCTCCAGGGAATATTTTAAAGATAGCCGGGTACAGCAGTTTTGAATCTCACACCTGCTTTTCAACATTCCCTGAATAGTGGAATAAATGTACTCTCATTCTACCTGGTGTACAATGAGTAATCATTCTCCCCAAACATTCTGCTGTCTCCCACTTCTAGTACTTTGTCCTTCTGTCACAGTTCTGTCAGTATCAACTACTCCTGCTGGTAGGATTGCATCTTTACTATTAAAGGTCTGGGTTGCTTCCTCATAGACAGGTTTGCAGCATACACACAATGTGCCCTTTCAACTAACAACTCCTGCTGTGGAATAAAAGTCCAGGTGCTTATTTGTGCTTTCATAAAATTAAGTTTTTCCTTCCAGCTTCTCTGGTACAGCTGACCATCTCAGAGGTTTTCACTACTTGTTCTGTCCTGTAATTCTATTAATTTTAAAACATCTCTTGAGCAGTCTCGTATTCAGCCAGCCTTTTCTTCATTTTGATCTCTGATTTGCAGTTTTATCACCTCATCCAGATAACTGTTTAAAGCTTGTTCCATTTTTGCCTCTTGTTGTTTTGAGTTGATATACTCCATCAGAGTTTGGTTTATTTTAACCAAGTCTGTGTGCAGTTGTCTTAATACTTTCCTCTAGGTTACTGGAAGTCATAACTGGAGGTTTCATTGCTTTTTGCTGAACAGCTGTAGAACTTTTCCCAATCGGTGATTTTTTTCATCTTTTGTAGCTGATTTTGTTTCTTGTCCTATGTAGTTCTTTTTTTTCCTGTGGCATCCAGGCAGTGCACTTACTAGCCAGCTACTGAAATTTACCCAGAAACACAAGTTTACTGGCCTTCTCTACTGAGTTTGTTTTCACACTGGAAGAACTAGAACCAAGTGCCCAGTGTGCAGCCATCTTGGAAAGCTATTGAAGCACTAAAAGCTTATGGAATGCTTTAATGTCATGTAGTTACCAGCCTTTTATTTATTTAGCTGTTTGTTGATGGGGGTAGGTAGATTGGTCCTCCAAAAGCTTACGCCATAGCCAAGGTTCCACGAAAAGCATAAAAGACCTGCAGTGCCGATAAAAGTATGCAGCCAAGCCATCCCTTAAAGCATACAAAAGTGTTCACAGAATTTACAGTGCAGTACAGTACTTATCACAACATGTCTCTTGCCTGATAAACTAATTTTCAGAGCCAACTAGCTATTTTTATTATTTTACAAA
>NC_056742.1:309887845-309918695 GCF_019279795.1 Protopterus annectens | reverse complement strand
CTAAAAGCTTCAAGATCTGAATTTCCTGCCAAAAATGCTTTTTTCTTCACTAGAGACAACTTCTGTTGTGCATGAGCCTATTTAGATACTTTTTAACAAGTTTATGGAAGCTGCAGCTTGACGAAACTACAGCAATGACATTATTGGACCTTTTGAACTTGTTAAATGGTTGTACTTAGAATTATTTTTGCTTGAAATTCTGTTATCCTTCACTAGACACTTTAAATGGTAAATAATTAGTTCTGATAAAAGTGTTTAACTTGTTTGAAAATGCCTATGTTCTTTTATAGATGCATACATTCTGCAGAGTCAATGACACTGTTCGTAACTAAATGACATCAACTGAACTAGTAGCTGCATTAGAAAACTCCTTATGCATATTAATATCAGACTTACATATATAATTAAACCTTTAGTAACTAAACAGAGGGTTGTGAGGCGCCCTCCCCCCGCTTCCTGATGAAAGACATCAGCACAGATGTTAATACTTATGAGTAATATGTGTACAATTGCAAAATATAATAGTTATGTTGTAATAAGTGTAGATGGCTGAAAAAATGGTTATCGGTTTCTTAAAATGTCTTGGAAATAGTGACAATCTTCTTAACCTTCAGCTTCTAATATTTATACATACTTTGATCTGATGTGCATTTCTGGCATATCCATGTATTAGAGGTGCTATTATCCTATGTGACATTCATATTGCTTCAGATATAGTGGACACTCTCATTCTAATGTATACTTCATGGATTAAGATTTCTTTAGTTGCTTTCATAACGCTTTTCTTTTTTGTTTTTATACTATATTCTAAGCAGACATGGATAATTTGTGTCGTTTGGTATTGGAGAGGTGGTGGATGGATGGTTTAGTTAAGTTTTTAACTAAACCAGAAACTTTATGTTTCATGTATGTGTTTGTAAATAGTTTTGGGTTTTTGATATGCAAGTTTTCAGTATATTTCAAGTCAACATGTAAGAAAGGTCTTTCAGTTAGTAATTCCATATACATTATAGTCAATGGCTTATAAATGTTTATCATTAAATATTAATGGTTTGAACAATAATGTAAAAAGAGCTGGTTTGCTTAAACATATCAAAATGCATAACGCCCAGATCATCTTTTTACAGGAAACCCACCTACTAAAAAAAGATCTACAAAAATACTCATTCAATGGGTATACCATTCTGGTTGGATTCATGTTTTAAGACTAAGAGAAGGGGCACTCATTCTATGGATAAATACTTATACTATGCTAAGAATTATAAATACAATGTCAGACAAAGATGGTATGCTAAGCATGGTTATTTTGGAAATCAATAGGAAGTATTATACTTTGATTAGTACATACTGGATACCAGGACTGAGTACTAAATATGTTGACAAATATCTGGACCCAATTACTTTAAATGCAAAAGGAAAAATTAGAGCAACAGGTGATTTTAACTGCCTATTATCAGGCAATGATACTTCTAAAAATGGTAAAATAAAACGAACATCTCAAGCCAAGAAGTGAAATGACTTTACAAACCAGATGAACCTTAAAGATATACATGGTCTAAGAACATTATTCCTTATTCTACACTCACTATTCATATCAATTTGGTACACAAACATTGATAAGGTCTTTGTATCAAATGCTATATACTCTAAAATAAGTGACTTATCTATAATGACTTGTCCACTTTCGGACCATAATGCTATAAACTTTATATTAACTACACATACAGATGATTTAAGATTCCTACAGAGAATTCCTGCTTACATAACTAAGTTAAATGACTTTAGGGAATGGATAATGAAAGAAATAGACATGTTTATGGAAACAAATGACAATGGTGAAGTGACTGATACTATACATATGGTAGAATAAAATCTTGGTACCTTAAAAAAAGGAGAGAGTGGGACAAAGAACTTTTAGACTTACAAAAAACAGACAAGATAAAAATGGATGCAAAACCAAATAAAGTAGCACATAATGAAATTACTAAGTTAATCAAAAATATTTAGAAGTTCTGAATCATAAGGTAGCCATAAACCTGGAAAAATTGAAATTACAATCTTATGCTGTAAATCCCAAATATCTACATAAAATAGTGGTAAGATCCAAAAAAATAAACAATCAAAATCGTATTAATGAGATTAAATATAAAACTGATGGTTCAGTTAAGAGTACATCTAACTTAATGGGCATATTAGAAGTGTTCAAAAACTACTATGAACATATAAATAATAACACACCACTTTTGGAGACAGATAATGTAATAAATACTTTAGTCAAGAAAATATAACTACTAAGGTATCATTGCAACAAAATAACATATTAAATAAACAAACAATGCTAACGGAAGTGAAAGAGCAAATAAAAAATGTAAAAGATAATAAAGCTCCAGGACTGGATGGAATAATTCCTGAACTATGTAAGTTTTTTCCTGAATATATAATAAAGAAAATAATGAGTGCCTTTACTATGGTTAAGCAAAAATGTATAACACCCCCATCGTGGAAATACTCAATTATCTCCCCCATATTAAAAACAGGTAAGGACCCCAAATGTTGTGATTCATACAGGCCAATTTTGTTACTAAACACCGACTACTAAATTTTCATGACAATATTAGCTAATAGCATAAAGAAAATATTCCCTAATCTAATACATAATAAGCAAACAGGGTTCATTCTTCATAGAAAAGTGCAAAATAACATTATTAAATTACTATCATTAACAACATAGCATGCAAATACAAAAAAAACTAACTATTATCAGCCTAGACATAGAAAAGGCTTTTGAGTCTATTAGTTGGTCTCATCTACAAAGAATTCTGAAGGGTTTTGAATTCTCCTCAGATTTTGTCAACTTAGTAATGCAAATTTATAGTAGAGCACAAGCTTATGTGATAATTGGATCACGTCTATCCTCACCACTAGAAATCCTCAAGGGAACTAGACAAGGTTGTCCTTTGTCACCATTACTGTTTGCTCTTTCAATGGAACCTTTTTCTACATATATCAGAAACAAACAAAATATAAAAGGCTTTCAAATTAAGGACTATTGTCCTAAGATATAATTATTTGCTGACATGTTGTTAACATTGGGTGATATTGATGGTTCTTTGCATGATGTTATAAATACCATAAGCAAGTCTGAAAGAATTTCAGGGCTTAAATTAATCATAATAAATCCAAAACATTACCAATTAACAAAAAGATCAACAAAAACCTAAGAGAGAATAGCCTGTTTAATTTGGGAGAATGATGCATTAGAACATCTGGGTGTCGGTATAGAAAGTACATGGAAAGAGTCTGTTAAACTAAAGTACAATAACTTAATAACCACCATTAGTGAACTAATCAAAAGATTGAATAAAATGTTCTTCACAATGGAGGATAGGCTCTCTAATTAAAATGATAATTTTACCTAAAATTTTGTTTTATATACAGTCATTGATACTGCCCCCTCCCAAAAACTTATTTAAAAAATTAGATTCCATGCTACGTAAATTTTTATTGTTCCCCTTCATAGGTTCATAGGCAAGTACTAGGCTATCTGCCCGAGGGCATTTATATACCTAGCCAGAGTGTGTCGGCTTTCACCACCCCATTGATTAATTAACTGAGGCTCTGCCAAGCAGAGCCAATGACGTGATCCCAGGGGTGTATTTTCTGTTACCCATCCACTTTTGTCAAGGCTTCTCTTGAAGAGTGTTAGTGAGGGGCTCTGCCTAATGTAGTTAGGAATTTTGTTCCAAAGCATGGGGAGTCTCTGTGACAGGAATCTATCCCTCCAGCATGTACTATTTATTGTTGTGGCGAGGTTTAGCTCACTAGAGCGCGTGGCTCGCAGTGACTTGGATTTCTTTAGGTGGAGCATATCCATCAATTCTGAGTTGGACATGGCTTTGTAAGTCAGGCAGAGATCACCTCTGAGTAAGCGATATGCCACTGAGTACAGCCGGAGTTTTTTCAGTCGGGCTGCATAGGACATATATTTGAGGCCAGTAATCCTCTTGGTGAGGTGCTTTTGTGATCTTTCCAGCTGTTGGAAGTGTCTTGTGAGGTACATCCCAAATGAGGCATTGTACTCTATGATAGGTCTGATGAGTGACGAGTAGAGGGGCACTATAACCTCTTTATTTCTAGAAGCGAACCCCTTAGTAATTAGATGGGCCAATATGATTGTCAAAGGAAAGATTACTATCTACCTTGGTCCCCAGATCTACCTCTTCTGTATTAAGGGGGCTGCCGCCTATGTGGTAATTTGTGGGTGTTTTGTTTTTCCCAAATGGGATGACTATGCATTTTTTGGCATTTAGCTTGAGGGCATGACTTTGATACCAGGTGTCTGTCTCAGGAAGGCCTTTTTGAAGGATGTCCGTGTCAGCCGGAGAGTCAATTATGGCTCCCAGTTTGCAGTCATCGGCGAACTTGGTAAGCCACAGTCCTCCTGTGTTTGCCTGTACTTCTGAGAAATATATGCCGAACAGAATAGGCTAACAAAATACAAGCCAATAAAAGGTATAGATTGGACTGCTAATGTAAATAGCTTGGAACAGAATAGGCTAACAAAATACAAGCCAATAAAATGTATAGATTGGACTGCTAATGTAAATAGCTTGGAACCCCCTGTTGAGAGCAATAATATTGAAGTTACAGATGAGTCCCAGTATAATTCGGCATTGATAATGGAGTTCAATACTTTTAACACTAAAGTGAAAAGGATTTTTCAGAAAGAATGGAATAATTTTATTTCCTTTTCTGATATTACTAATATTAAAAAAGAAATGCCTAAAATAGTGTATAAAAATGGCAGAAGTATTAAAAATCTGCTGGAGAATAATAATACAAACAGAACTCCTATTAAAATGTTACCATTCAACAATAATAAAAATAAAAAATATGGTACATATCAGTGTGGTCACTGTAATCAGTGCCCATACATTAGCAATAAGATGGAGATTTTATTACCTATGAGGGACATTAACATTTATGCTTCTGGCTATTTTAATTGTGACTCGCAAGGGGTGGTATATCTCTCCTTATGCTTGGAATGTAATTCATATTATGTGGGGAAAACTGAAAGAGCATTGAAGAAGAGAATCTACGAGCATATTTATGAAATATCAAAGAAAAAAGAAACAAATGCTCTATTCAAGCATACATTAGAATGTGACAAAGCTAGATTCTGCTTTTTTGTCTTGGATCAGGTTAAAAAGGAGATTAGGGGAGGCCTTTGGGAAGAAAGATTAGAATTTAAAGAACTCTGGTGGCAGATTTTGTTAGATGCAACAAATAGTCCAGGTCTTAATGACCACATTTCCTTATCTTCTGTGTTAAAACTGAGAGCAGCCAAAATTTAGTGTTTATTGGCAATAGCTCTCTAAGAACAGCAGATGGTGCTATTCTTATTTAACCTTTTTGAATATGAAGTAAATAAAGGGATTTTTTTAACAAAACGTGACTTTTTAAATAATAATATTAATAGTTTTCTATATATTTATATATGTAATATTTATTTAACTATATGTTTTAATTTAAAGGAATATTTATTGTGGAAAAATGAATTTTAAATAAGTACAAATTTTAGCTTAGTTTATGAAGAACATAAAGGTGTGTTTTTAATTCTGGTTTAGTTAATTAATGAGCCTTTTTAGTAGGTTTGTTAATGGAATCACAAAGGAACGGATTTCATTGGTTGATTTAAATCATATGAGTATATATAATATGTAGTTAAAGTTTTTAATTTTGTCTGATGAAGTCTTACGTGTTTGTGGAGACGAAAACGCATATTGTGTGATTATTAAAACAGTGTTAACGTTTTCTGTGGATTTGGTTTTGGTGCTGTCGAATAAAATATTCTGGTGCTCAGCTGAGAAGTGCTTCCGTGTTTGTTTACTGGTATAAAGAAAATATTCCCTAATCTAATACATAATAAGCAAACAGGGTTCATTCTTCATAGAAAAGTGCAAAATAACATTATTAAATTACTATCATTAACAACATAGCATGCAAATACAAAAAAAACTAACTATTATCAGCCTAGACATAGAAAAGGCTTTTGAGTCTATTAGTTGGTCTCATCTACAAAGAATTCTGATTGGTTTTGAATTCTCCTCAGATTTTGTCAACTTAGTAATGCAAATTTATAGTAGAGCACAAGCTTATGTGATAATTGGATCACGTCTATCCTCACCACTAGAAATCCTCAAGGGAACTAGACAAGGTTGTCCTTTGTCACCATTACTGTTTGCTCTTTCAATGGAACCTTTTTCTACATATATCAGAAACAAACAAAATATAAAAGGCTTTCAAATTAAGGACTATTGTCCTAAGATATAATTATTTGCTGACATGTTGTTAACATTGGGTGATATTGATGGTTCTTTGCATGATGTTATAAATACCATAAGCAAGTCTGAAAGAATTTCAGGGCTTAAATTAATCATAATAAATCCAAAACATTACCAATTAACAAAAAGATCAACAAAACCTAAGAGAGAATAGCCTGTTTAATTTGGGAGAATGATGTATTAGAACATCTGGGTGTCGGTATAGAAAGTACATGGAAAGAGTCTGTTAAACTAAAGTACAATAACTTAATAACCACCATTAGTGAACTAATCAAAAGATTGAATAAAATGTTCTTCACAATGGAGGATAGGCTCTCTAATTAAAATGATAATTTTACCTAAAATTTTGTTTTATATACAGTCATTGATACTGCCCCCTCCCAAAACTTATTTAAAAAATTAGATTCCATGCTACGTAAATTTTTATTGTTCCCCTTCATAGGTTCATAGGCAAGTACTAGGCTATCTGCCCGAGGGCATTTATATACCTAGCCAGAGTGTGTCGGCTTTCACCACCCCATTGAATAATTAACTGAGGCTCTGCCAAGCAGAGCCAATGACGTGATCCCAGGGGTGTATTTTCTGTTACCCATCCACTTTTGTCAAGGCTTCTCTAGAAGAGTGTTAGTGAGGGGCTCTGCCTAATGTAGTTAGGAATTTTGTTCCAAAGCATGGGGAGTCTCTGTGACAGGAATCTATCCCTCCAGCATGTACTATTTATTGTTGTGGCGAGGTTTAGCTCACTAGAGCGCGTGGCTCGCAGTGACTTGGATTTCTTTAGGTGGAGCATATCCATCAATTCTGAGTTGGACATGGCTTTGTAAGTCAGGCAGAGATCACCTCTGAGTAAGCGATATGCCACTGAGTACAGCCGGAGTTTTTTCAGTCGGGCTGCATAGGACATATATTTGAGGCCAGTAATCCTCTTGGTGAGGTGCTTTTGTGATCTTTCCAGCTGTTGGAAGTGTCTTGTGAGGTACATCCCAAATGAGGCATTGTACTCTATGATAGGTCTTATGAGTGACGAGTAGAGGGGCACTATAACCTCTTTATTTCTAGAAGCGAACCCCTTAGTAATTAGATGGGCCAATATGATTGTCAAAGGAAAGATTACTATCTACCTTGGTCCCCAGATCTACCTCTTCTGTATTAAGGGGGCTGCCGCCTATGTGGTAATTTGTGGGTGTTTTGTTTTTCCCAAATGGGATGACTATGCATTTTTTGGCATTTAGCTTGAGGGCATGACTTTGATACCAGGTGTCTGTCTCAGGAAGGCCTTTTTGAAGGATGTCCGTGTCAGCCGGAGAGTCAATTATGGCTCCCAGTTTGCAGTCATCGGCGAACTTGGTAAGCCACAGTCCTCCTGTGTTTGCCTGTACTTCTGAGAAATATATGCCGAACAGTAGGGATCCCAGAACCGAGCCTTGCGGGACACCACTTGTAATGGGTTTAGAGTCAGACCTCGAGCCCGCTATTCTTACCGTGCGAGTTCTGTCTGTAAGCCAGTTGGCAACCCATCTTGTGACATAGGGGTTTATGTTCAGGCTGGTGAGTTTTTCTATAATACCTGAGTGAGGAATGGTGTCAAACGCCTTAGTGAGATCAAGGTAGGCTGTGTGAACCACCTTTCCCTTGTCTATGGCCTTGGTGGCTGTCTCGAAGATGTCAACCAGGTTTAGTAGGCATGATCTGCCCTTAACAAACCCGAACTGGGTCGGGTCAAGTGTTTGGAGGTTCCCAATGTCTTTGTTAATGGAGTCCATGATGATGCGCTCCATAGCCTTGCAGACCAGGCTAGTCAGGCTTATGGGGCGATAGTTACCAGGGTCAGTTGTGGCCCCTCCTTTGTGGAGCGGAATAACCGTTGCTGTGCGCCATTCTATGGGCACGTAGCCTGTGGAGAGGCTGAGGTTGAACAGCGTGTTTAGGTGGAGGGCAAGTTAGTTCTGTAGTTCGTGCAAGATGCAGCCTGGGACACCATCTGGCCCCATTGATGCTGTGTTTTTGGCTTTGAAAGGACTGTTTTCACCTGGGCTTCTGTGATTTCTGGGACACTACACCTTTCCGGTATTGTTGTGGGCCCTTTTGAAGGTGAGAGGGAGGTGACATTTGCACTGAATCTATCTGCCAGGATAATGGCAATATCAGTAGGTTCAGTATAGTTTGTGCTATTTTGCACTAGCTCAGTGCATATCTGCGAGTTGCCACTTAGATTCTTGACATAGCTAAAGAAGGCTTTGTGGCTATCTTTCGAATCCTTGGCTATTTTTCTTTCGAAGTTGGCCTTGGATGATTTTATGAGGTACCTTAGTTTCTTACTGATATTCATCAGGGATGTCTTTCCTTCTTGGGATTTGCTTTTTTTCTGAACTAGTTTCCTCCTTCTGTTGTATAACCTGTTTATGGCAGGGGTCCACCAGACTGGTTTCCTTCTTTTAGGGGAATGAGTGTTTGTTTTGCTAGGGATGGCACGATCCATGCATCCTTGTAGGTGCTCACAGAGTGCAATTGTACAGGATTCTGCATCTTGGGCAGTGTTATCCTTTAGCATGGGGGATGTGAAACTTACCACCTCTGCCTTAAGTAAGGTGAAGTTTGCTTTAGAAAAGTTTTTCACTGTGGTTTTCTTGTTTGGGGTGGTGGTGGGGTGTGGACATCCAGGGTGATTAGTTTATGGTCTGATCTAACCAGTGACAGGTTGACCTCCGGTACAGAACACCTGTCGCCCATGTTGGTGATGACTAGGTCCAATGTGCTGTGACCTCTGGTAGTGGAGTTTACCAGCTGATCCAGGGCATTTGAGTTGATAAATTCCAGGAAGCGCTGAGCCTGGGAGTTTGTACTCAAGTAGTTTTTCCAGTTAATGGTAGGGTAATTGAAATTGCCCAATATCAGGGTGTTCAGTAGGACCTTCATGTTTTCCAGTGTCTCCAGAAAGGTGGAGTGGTGGTCCTGGGTCATGGAGTGTGATCTGTAACAGGCCACAATTTGCATTGCAGATTTGCCCAATGTTAGTTGCACATGGATGATCTTAGAGGTATCATGCTGCACCACTAACCTGGAGGTGTGGGTATCCTTGATGAATATGGATACACCCCCTCTTTCTGTGATTCAGTCCATGTTCTGTGGTGGAAATGTGTATGAGTTGTAGCCCAGTAGTGCTGGAGTGCTCTCTGGAGCCTTGAACCAGGTTTCAGTTACTGCACAGATGTCGACGTTCTCCATAATTAGGAGTGTTTCGAGCGCATGCATTTTGAGATTTAAACTCCTGGCGTTTACCATAACCCTCATTTTTTTTTACTTGGGCTGTTTACGGTGGTGGGTTTGAATTTTGAGCCTTGCCTAAAAATGGCACTATGAGAGCAGCAAGAGCCTTGGCCAGTATTCAAAAGCCAAGGGGTGACAGGTGCAAGCCGTCTCTTGTGAAGCAACACGGCTTGTCGAGCATGTCATCCCAGGCTGACAGACACTGGATCCCCTTTGAATGACACCTGAAGCTTAGCCAATTGTTGAAATTGATAATTTTTTTCTTTATACTTCTTGGTGAGGGCAGGATGCTACTCAGGGTCAGGGTCATACCCACCTGGGCTACATGATCAGAGAGCTCTTCCATGTCTCTTTTCATATAGTCTAGGGAGGTACGTCTCAGGTAATTCACACCAACATGAACAATGACAGAGTCATATTTGTACTTGTTCTAGAGTGACCGGAGTGCTTGTGTTATCTGGTGGATTCTGGCTCCCAATAAGCAGCTAACAGTAACCTTCTCCTTGTCCAGCCTAGTGAGTGAGGCATCAGTGTGCCTGACTATTGAGTCACGTATTACTAGTGTGTTAGGTATGTTATTTCACCTTAAGGGCTGTGATTGTGTGGCACACTGATTTTGTGTTTTATGTGTTGTCTGGTTTGTGAAGGGAGGTGCAGGTTTTGTGGGTGTCTGTTTTGGAGCTCTCTGATGCTTTTGCAGGTTTTTATTTAGAGCCTCCGAGTATGATTTTGTGTATTTATGTGTATTTTTTGCCAGTGCTGGTTTAGTAGGTCTATGTGAGGCTGGAGATGTGGTGCAAGTGTTAAACTTCTCCTCATGACTGTTTGTTCCAGTCTTGGGTGGAGAGACCTTAGCCTCCAGTTTGGCTGTATAATTGCATCTCTCGCATATGTTAAGTGTTTTGTGGTAGGAGGAGAGGGCTGTCTGTGTACATGAGGCAGTTATAACATTGCCTCAGGATAAGGAGATTCACCAGTTGGACTGGAGAGTACACCTGAAGTTGCCCTTTGGTCATGCCTGAATAGTAGGGTGAGCTGCTTGGTTGGTGAGGGGTTGATAAAGAGCCTTGCCCTGCTGGGCAGTCAAGTGCCGGGGTATATTAGTGCTTGCTATTAGGTCTGAGCAAGTTGCTGGACTGTAGGATGCTTTTTGAGTGCTTATGTTGAGAGTTAGACTAGTTTCAACTGAAAAACTGAAGAGGAGACTTAGTGGAGCCGGGAATAATTTAACCCTAGCTAACTGGTGCTGCCCGGCACACAAAACCGTGCAAATGTGATTTTTAAACTACTAACTTCTGCCCTGGAACCACTCCTCCAAGGACAGATGGCTGCTCAAAGTTCCCCTCTCTCACAGGTGAACACAGAAACTTCCCTCTATCCAAGTAAGGTATGGGCAACTCAGAAACCTGTAACACAGCCCCAAATTCAACACTAGCCTGAAAACTGGACTATACTAGCTTAGAAAGGCGTTAAGTTCTAATACAGCACAGTGGAGAACAAAAAAATAGGATTTCAAACCGTAAATGAGTATAATGGGAATTAATATGCAGATGTTATAAACTGGAAAACTATATCTTAAGAACTGTCACCTCAGCAACAGATTCATGCAAAGTTAAGGGAAGTTGTTCTTAGAAACAGTTAAGTGCTGCTGAAATATAGAGTACTTTTCAGTGTGTCAACTACAAAGTGGTGCAAAAATTAAAGATGGGTGCCTACCAAAGCTCAGTGTGAATCAGGTCCACAGGATTTATAACTATTAGATCTGTGGTGCAGAGTCAAGTTCCTGAACTACAACTGGCCGTAAAGGAACAGTCGGTACAGACAGAATCATGATTAAATGTAAACCCAGGTGGATAATCATTTTATCAGCGGGACATCTTACATAAAAAAAGACAACCTAAAATCTTTTGGTCAAAGGAGTCTGTACATGGACTACTCCCCAAAGGAAGGAAACAATATGAAAATTAGTACACATTGTAGAAGGGCAAGTGGGTGACATTTATATTCCAAAATGTAAAGTGTAACATCAATATGTCAGATGGACTCCAGCTACAGCTAACAAATGGAAAATTCGTGATGTTCTATAAAAAAACAGTTTTCACATAGCTAATGCTACAGCCTACTCAAGAAAGAGCAACCCTGGCAAATGTACTCTCAAATGAGGGAAAGAGGTGGTCAGAACTGAGAAGTGGCTAGTGATGTGGGAATAAGTGGTTATCTGGTTCACAATTACTTTAAACACAGAAGAGATCTATTTAGCCCTTTACTAATGACCATATTCCAGGGGTCAATTCACAAACTACTGGTGAGTTTGGGGCTACTTTTGTTCCTTGTATATAAATGCCTGTCTCTACAAAATGTCTGGATATAACCTTGTGAAATGTGTAAGGACAGCTGACATAATTACTTACACAACTGTGCATCAAGCCACAAAGGGGAAGCTACATAATGAATGTTAATGATTACAAAAATACATCACATTTATAAATTAACATCTACAAAACTGGTATCACTTTATGAGTACCACCAACTGTATTTGTTTAGGAAAATGTTGGCTCCATATTGCTAATAGCACTGCACTGCTGGGTTCTGGAAGTTCTATAGAGATAACTAGTAATTCAGAGACAAGCAAGAGCTGCAAGGAGAAAAAGCTCAGCTAGTCTTCTATATAGCTTCATTAATACAGAACAAAAAATATTTAATCCAATTTTGAAAAATAAGAAGGTATTTGCCACAACAATGCGAATTGGAGTAAGGGGATTGAGCCTACTACTACCCAAAGTTCAACTACAACCCAAAATCAGAGGACTTTTAAGTGTGCCTTCATTACCACTTTTACAACTGACAGTATGGCAATAAAGGCCATTTTGGTAAAAAATTGTCCCATTTTAAAGAATGAGCAGAGGATAATAGAAACTGTTGGCTCACATCCACATGTGGTACATAAAAAGGGGAAGAATTTAAAGGCAATGTTCGAAAAAGGGTTGAGCATTATTAACACCAACAATCCTGGGAGGTTCAAGTGTGGGAATTGCCCTCAATATCAACATATTCCTGTTAAGAAGGACTGCCTTATCTCCACCCATGAAATCATAATTAGAGGGCATTTCGACTGCAATACAAAACGGGTGGAATACTGTGCACTTTGATCAGCATGTACATGCTTTTAAATTGGTAAAACAGGGAGACGACTCAGGGAGAGAGTCTATGAACACATTTACAACATCAAAAAACAAAAAAATTCAAGTGCACTGTTTAAACATGTACAGCAAAATCCTACCCTTTGTTTTAAATTCATCATACTTGAACAAACTGCAGTGAATGAAAGAGGGGGACCTTGGACTTTAACCCTTGAAAAGCACGAACTGTATTGGCAACTTCATTTGAATGCTGATCTCCAGCCAGGTTTAAATGAAAATGTATCAATAGCTTGTTTATTAAAACTAAGGGCTCAACAGAGATAGTAAATGTTAACTATACACTTAATTCAGATCCTTCCTATTCTCTGTGGATTAAAAAATAACCCTCGAGCAACCCTTTCAGTGCTGTTTGCCTTAGTTTCGTATCACTTGAGCCCCACCTGTTTATTTGCATCTCTATACATTCCCCTTCATTGCTAATGTTATCTCCCTACTCTAATCTGTGCACAAACTGGCTACTAATAAGCAAGTCAATGTGAAGATATGCATCCAACCTTAATAAACTTTGCTTTCCCATCTCTCCTTCACTTTACAGGTAGAGTTTGAGGTCTTCATGGACAGGTTTCCATGGTCTGCCTCTCTGGTGGATTTGCTGGTTTCTGCTCCTCCACATCCCCACAATCATCCTCCCACAAAACCATCTACCTAGATACACTCAGTCCTCAAAGTATTTGCAATAAAATACCCAACTTGAGCACCTGGTTGTCACATAACCATCCCAACATATTAACTGTCTCAGAACCTGGCTCAAACCTCATATTCCTCTTCTCTATAAGTCATTCCATACACTAACCCCATTCCTAAATTTTCTCCTGCTGAACTATCCACAGCCTTCCTAAAAACCAACAAACATAAATCTTTACGTGTAGCTGCCATCTACATCCCCACCCCATTCCTAAATTTTCTCCTGCTGAACTATCCACAGCCTTCCTAAAAACCAACAAACATAAATCTTTACGTGTAGCTGCCATCTACATCCCCACCCTGCTGATGTAAACATCAACTTGGGCCACCATCTCTTTACAATCTCTAACTTCTCCCAGCTAATAAACCACCCTACCAGACCCAGTAAAGACTGCTCCTCTGGCACTGCACTAGACTGGATCTTAGCAACTAATCTCAAATAGCGGAATTATACCTGATCCCCTTAGCAACCACCTACAAGACAATGCCCTCTGGTGTGCATCTCCTGTCCAAATACAACATCAATAAATTCAAACTCGTAATCTCCCTAACTTCAATCCAAGGATGCTTTCCAACTGTCTGAAAAAATGAATAGGGCCCCCTTAACGACTCTGCCGCGGGACAATGCAAATAACTACTTCAACAAAACCTTCTTAGACTTATTAAACAGCCTAGCCTCTCTTAGGACAAAAAGAATAAAAGCCAAAATCATTCCCAGGCTATCTAAAGAAACCAGAAAACCAATGCACCTCAGAGACAAATGTTGGAAGCAATACCAAAAACATAAGATAAACTCTCTAATCAAATTCAGCCAACTCCGCAACTCAATGAAGAAACTAACTAAAGATTGTAAGACTCATTACTCCAAACTCCAATCAAAACATAATTCTAACCCCAAAAAGTTCTGGAATTGCATTTCCTCCCTTGTAAACCATGGCAGAAAACACAATCCATGCCCTAACCCAAACTCCCCAGACCATGAAATTGCATCTAATTTCAACACCTTTTTTGTTGACTGCATAGCCAAACTAATCGCAAACTTTCCCATCCTCTCTACCTCTCATAGTCCCTCATCTACTGCTTTTCCCTCTAACACTCCACCTTTCAGTCTTAAACCTATCTCCACCAGCAGCATAAAAAAACTCCTCCTTACACTAAAGCCTTGCTCCTACGCTCCTGATAATCTGCCTCCATCCTTCCTTAAGATGGCTGCAGACAGCATTGCTGTCCTCATTTCCATTCTTATCAACAGGTCCATCCAAGAAGTCTATGTCCCCCTCAATCTGGAAGAAAGCTTTTGTCACCCCTCTCCACAAAGGCAGCAATAATACAGACACTACTAACTTCCGTCCTATAACTATTCTCTCACCTCTTTCTAAAATCCTCAAAAAGTGCATTGATCACCAACTCTTGCCATACCAAACAATCATCTTTCTACCCATACACAACATGGTTTCAGGCCTGCTGCTCTTGATACCATTAATCGTGCTCGAAACTCTGGAAAAATCTTCTCCACCCTTTACTTACTTAGATCTCTCCAAAGCCTTTTGACAGTGTCTCACATCCTCTACTCTTATCTCAACTTCCCTCCCTCAATTTCTCTCTATCCTCCATAGCCTGGTTTACAAGCTCTCTCTCCAATAGCCAACAAGTTGTTAAATGGAAAAAATTCCACTTCATCCTTTCTCAACAATCCCTCCAGCATCCCCCCCCCCAAGGCTCTACTCTTGGCCTCTTACTTTTCAATATTTTCATTAATAACTTTCACAAATCCATAGACAATTCTACACTGATCCAGTATGCTGATATTCCACAATCATCTGTACAGCAAACTCTCCTTCTGAACTCCTTCAAAAATCTCAAAGAGACTTCGCCAACACCGAAACTTGGATGCTAAACAACCATCTCACTCTCAATCATACCAAAACAAAAATCATGATATTCTCTCCAAGAAATCTCACCACAGACAAAAGCTCCTTTAAAATAATAAGCCACAACAACACTCTAATTGAAATTGTACCTCTCACCAAACTACTCGGAGTCACCATTGATGGACATTTAAAATTTGATATCTACATCCAAAATAATATAAAAAAACACCAAAAACTAGGTCTGCTATATAGACAAAATCGCTATCTAACCACTTCTACCAGACGTACCCTAGCCTCCTCCTACTTGCTCCCATCTCGTATGTATGGTGCCCCTTTACTTACTCATTTCCAGCTTAGCCTAAAAAACAAACTGGAGGCCTGCTATAACAAAGTCTGTAAATTTGTTACAGGGTCTAAATACTCCACCCATCACTGCATTCCCTCCACTCCCTAAACTGGCTTGAGCTTCCTAATTACCTTAAATTCATACAACTCACCACTGCTCACAAACTCATATTCCAACCCTCCGTCTGCGCCTCTCTCATCTATCTTAACCCCTTACCTCCCTAGTCATATTCTTAAATCTGAATACCAAACCATCCTTAAAATCTATAAACCACTACGCCCTCCTGGCCAATTACTTCTATCACACTCCTTAGCTAAACTATGGAATCCCCCCCCCCCCCGCTGTAATCACAACCACTCTGATTTCAAATCTCTCCTCCATTCTTACCTCACCTTAAACTGGGACTGTTCCTGCTACCTTCCCACCTAAATTACTCTGTCATCTCTTTCAAACCTCCCTTCAATCTCATCTACTATTACCTCTGATCACGAACATTTTTGTTAGAACAAACACTAAACTTGTATAAACATTTTATGATTTGTACTTTTAATTATATTCTCTGTATTTTTACTTTATCTATATTTTAACATTTGTGTTTTTAAACGTATACTCCCTGATTTTGCATTTCTATTTTAAATTGTATATTTATGCGTTTGTACACTGTACATTTCCATACCGTACTTATGTTATATTCTGTTAACTACTTTTGGAGCTTTTCTTCCCGGGCCTCCACTGAAAACGGGCTCTGCTTGCCCAGTGGACTGCCCTGGTCATCAAACTGGAAATAAACAAATAAATAAGTTGGTTTAATTTGAAGCAACATTCAATGGCAAGTCTGAACTTACATTTTTAAAAGCTTACTTTTATGGCGTGGTGCTGGGCTGGGTGCTGTGGTGGGGCATCTGGAGCCTAGTGGCTTGCCCCAGATGAGTCTTGAACCTTGCACCTTTTGCTTGTGGGGTGGATACCTTGACTGCTAAGCTAACCTCACAAAATTGTGCCATTCAAGTTTTGTACACTGCTATGAAGTAAAAGTGTTGTAAACTGCTATGAAGTAAAAGTGTTTTATGAATTGGGTGGAGCTTGTTGGGAGGTTTGAAAATCACATGGTTTTAGTAAGTGATTTTTATTGGTCTAAAATACTTTTTAAGCACAAGTGTAATTTGACTGTTTGTCTGATGAAGTCTTTCACATAAAAAGACAAAAGCGCTCATCATTTTATGTATAAATAAAAGAAGTGGATTTTAAATATACGAGCAGTGATTTAAATAAAAATTAAGGGAATTTTCCTTTAAAGTACAATTCTGGTGCCTGTATTTCCAGATTTCAGAGAGTTGTTTGTTCCAAGTTCTTGGATACTGACATAGCATTTCTATGGTATTACATTGGGATGAAATGGCTAGGCTTGAAATGACCTCTGAGTCGATAGCCTAGTAATCTCCTATGACCCTATGGTGTTTTGGAATGTGACTAGACAGATGCTTTTTGAGTGCTTATGTTGAGAGTTAGACTAGTTTCAACTGAAAAACTGAAGAGGAGACTTAGTGGAGCCGGGAATAATTTAACCCTAGCTAACTGGTGCTGCCCGGCACACAAAACAGTGCAAACGTGGTTTTTAAACTACTAACTTCTGCCCTGGAACCACTCCTCCAGGGACAGATGGCTGCTCAAAGTTCCCCTCTCTCACAGGTGAACAGAGAAACTTCCCTCTATCCAAGTAAGGTATGGGCAACTCAGAAACCTGTAACACAGCCGCGAATTCAGCACTAGCCTGAAAACTGGACTATACTAGCTTAGAAAGGCGGGAAACAAGAAATGTTTTTTTTTTTCTAAAGATAAGGCATAAACAGTAAAAAGTACACTTAAAACAGCTTTAAACTACTCCAAGCGATCAGAAAAGACTATTGCACTTTAGTGTGTAGTCCACAACAGTTAAACAATTTATTTAAACAAAAAAACAGCTTTTTAAAAGTGCAGGCAGTCAAATAAGTACAATATGTGAAAAAAAACAAGCTTTTAAATCACAATAAGTACTGGAAAAATCAGCGTTTAGGTGGAAAACAGGAAGTACAGCAAGAAAATACAGAAAACTAATGATCACTCCAAAGTCTCCCTTTTAAGCTGAAGGCTTGTATCAGTTTAAGGCTTTCTATTGCTTTCCAGTAAGTTAGTTACAGGAAAGATGGGAAACAAACGCAGATGTGGTCTTTTAAATCAGAAAGTTGAAAGAGATTGACAACTTCCCGAATGATCAATAAACTACAATTCCTGGGCCAAGAACCACTCCTCTTGTGGTAGACAGGCTACCTAGTACTTACCACTCCCACTGATAAGCTAGAAGGCTGCACTCCAACACAAAGGCTTGGGGGGCTCAGGAGCTTACAAACAGTCCTGGACACAGCAAGTCTGTATCTGGACTAGCTAGACAAGTTACAAGAAAGGCAGGAAACAAGCTAGGAATTTTTTTTTTTTTTTTTTTTTTTTTTACTGAAAAGCAGCTAAAACAGCAGTAAATACAATTCAAATACAGTGCTGGCCAGCACACATGTATCAGTATTACGGCAAATACAGTTTAAATGCGATTAAATTAACAAATGACTAAAAAACAAGTGCAGAAGGCATTAAATTAGAAGGCTACTAACAAGCAGTAATAAGTGCAAAGTAAGAACAGATAGCACGCAGAACAGCAACTAAGACAGTTACAGTAAGAGCAGCTGAATATATATATATATATATATATATATATATATATATATATATATATATATTTTTTTTTTTATTTATTTATTTATTTTTTTTTGAGGGAGGGAACACAGCAGGATTAAGAGGCTACAGGTGTTGTCCTTCTCAAATGCTCTCTTTGTACACAGTAGGATTGCATATAAATGGCACATTAGAGCTTGGAACAGTAATGGGATAGCATCCCTTGGCTTAAATCTTTATTCCAAATCAGTTATAATTAATGTAATATTACATTGGATCACACCTACCTATACATCTGCTGGAAAACAATACATGGGATTCATACAACTGATGTCAGAACTATAGAAAATCAGTTTAAGGAACAATATGGAATAAGTAGAGTTCATTGGCTTTCACGTGAATTTTGTTTATTTAATAAGAAGTTTGATCATTTTTCTTATGGCATGAAATATTTAGTAACTTTAAAAATATAACTGACTGCAATTACAACATATTCCCTATAGCATACTCCCCTGGTTGCCTAGATTCTTTCAACATCAATACAGTGCAAAATTTAAAGGAAAATAAACTTGATATTCTGGCATCGGTTTACTGAAAATAAGAGTATTAAACCACTAAACTCTCTTTTATGTAGTTTTGATAAGAGTCACGACGGTTGTTTATACACTCATTACGACAGTTTATAGAAAACAAAATGAGAGTATCAATCAACCTAGAGACTGAATCTATACCTAGTTTGATTCAGATTTTTATTAGGTGTCTTGAAAATACAGATAATCAAAAATTAAGTATCTCACCTATCTATAAGATACTAAGGGAATACACTAAAGTTTGACTCAATTTTTTTAATTACTACATAAAGATTAATGGAGAATATCTGTTGAATCCAAAAAAGTGTTCATTATATTGGAGACTGTATACATGGAAATTTATTAATAGGAGTTTCTATACTCTTATACTCAAAAACAGTGAAAGTAAATGTTGGAAATGTGATGAATTACTAGAGGCTAACTGGGTTCACATGTTCATTGAATGTAGAAATGTTGTTCAATACTGGAAAGACTTCAGATATTTTGTAAATGCTTTATGGTCTGATAACTGAATAGGATTAGTGAGTTAGAAATATGACAATGTTCCTATACCTAATGTAATACCTAAATCTCAGATTCAGTTACTCTGGTCAATTCTTGCAATTGCCAGAAAATGTATTACTCTGAACTGGAAAAGTAAACAAGATTTGATGTTTAAAGATTTTATTAATTTAGCAAACGTCGTTTGTAAAAAAAAAAAAAGAACTACAAACCATTTGTTACATAACTCATAACATTACTCATGAAAAAAAAAATGTATCTTTCAGCTTATCCCGGTTAGGGGTCGCCACAGGGGAACTCCGGTCCGCTAATGTTTGGTAGTGGATTTTTTAAGTGACGAGTTACCAGCCCTGACGCACAACCTTCAACGAAAGCATGAAAAAAATAGTATGGCAAAAATTGGAAAACCTTTTGAACAAATACTGATAACTTCTCATGGATAAAATGATTAACATGGATGAATGTAAATATTGTACATAGTTTTATTGTATTTGTTATATGAATATTTGCATATGTTTATAATGAAAATAAAATAAAAATGTTTTTGAAAAAAAAAGTCTAAAAAGGAGAATATATGAATACACTTTGGCCATTAGAAAGAAAGATTTCACTAATGCCTTGGCCAAGCATGCAAATATCTGTCCAGACTTCAATAATTTTACCTTTTCTGTTTTAGATAGTGTAGCTAATAATGACTTCACAGATATTTATAAGATTTTACTAGAATGTAAAGAATCTTTATGACAAATCAACCCGGTAGCAGATAGGACACAAGGTTTAAATGAAAGTATTAATATTAAATGCTTTTTAGCCTCAAGATGATATTAAATGTTTTTGAAAGTTATTTTTAATGAAGCATTATCACTGTGTAAGTGATGCACTTTTTTACACATTGTTTTACATTCATCTATGTGCTTAGTATTTTAAGAGTTACTTGTCAGTATTTGTACTAGTTGTTGCTTTAAGGCAATGTATTCCAATTGATAGATTGACGTCATGTGATATGTTTTACTCTGTTATATTGGGGTAAGAGTGAGAGGTTTTAATTTTCTGATGAAGTTCATATTAATAAACTGAACAAAACCACCAAAAGGATTGTATCTGCATCTTCTGCCCATCTTTCAGCATCTCATTTGTTTTCTAAGTTTTCAGTTTTTTGTCTCTGAACAGTTCCTGCATTTGATTAGATGAACCACATTTTTAGAAGTCAGGCAAATGAACATATTACTTCCTGTGAAACTGTTATGATGGAAGCTATACTGGAGGAGCTGTTCCTATGATAGCTGTGTTATCAAACTCCCTAGCAGAGGTCTGTTCAAAAAAAGCATAACTTCCTTCAGTTGTACCAACTGCATCTCTCTTACTGCCTCACTAGAACAAATGCTGTGGTATCGTAGTGTTCAACTGTAAATAGCTGACTTCTTGGTGTGGTTGGGACGATTACTGCTGGTTTGCTGAAGATGCGCATCTACAATGTCCCGTTATGTACAGCAACCTCAGTATCAAGGAAGGTTACACCCCAAATGTCCTGTTATATACAACAACCTTAGTATCAAGGAAGGCTGCACCCCAAATTGAGTACTTCAAAGAGAGTTTAACAGATAAGTGTTGACTCATTGATGGAATTCCTTGAGGGAGTTGATGCCGAGTGTCCAGATCATAAATGGTCAATAAAACAGAAATAAATGAGTGGTGTGTGTGTGCAGTGTTACACAAATTCCTCTTCTAGGTTTGTATATTGTACAGCCATTCTGGTACCCATTGTCTGAACATGTTTTCTGTTAAAGTTTTGTCTGAACAAGATGTCCCGCGACACCTGGAGTATTGCCGAGATGATTTGTTTTCTCTTGTAGGAAGAGTGCCATCCTTGTGTGGTATGTGCGTGTGAGTGATATGTCCACTGTGGTTAAAACAGTGTTAGGTTATGGTGATGGGTTATGACAACCTGAAAGAATGCATAGAAAATGAAAGATGCCCACAGTGGTCCCTTTCACTGACTAATGGTTTCAGAATTTATTCGCAAACTCAGAGACCCTTCTAACGGTTCTTTTCCTAATAGTACTGGCCCTCCTGTCTTATGCATTTTTGGTGGTACACAGAAAACTTCAGGCCTAAGTTGATTTGGAATTTGGTTATCGACTATATTGCTGAAGCTAAAGGTTTTCTGATTATCACTCAACAGTACACAAAATTACTCAAAAAGCTAAAGCACCTTATTAAATCACTCCCAGATGACATCCAGAGCAATATAATTGTCTTCATTCGTTTAGTCTGGGCCAGGAACTGCCTACATGCCAACAAAAATCCACAAAGTCCCTTAAGTAAAAGGATGAAGCACACTCTCCTACTACAGACTAGACAGGTCAGCTTTCACCAATCTATTTCCCAAATAACAAAGACAATTTACACTTACCCACCACTGTTACCTCCTACACCTCATGCAGCTTTTCAGTCACTGATTAGATACCCCAAGGCAATGTCCACAACCAGGATACAGGGGAATAATAACTCTAGGGCACCAGTTATTGATTGCAATTATAGGCATAAGGACATACAAATGGTTATAACTAGAAAATGGAAGAATGCATCAGAACCATTCGGGCTTTTAAACCAACTCAGGGACACTCCTGATTAAGCATACAAGAAGGCTAGAAACCTGAAACAAAAGTTAGTAAACCACTGTTGAATAACTTGAAGGGCATTAAAGGGATATAGAAATGTGGAGTGTGCTCCAAGTGCAGGTTTATTTATTTATTTATTTATTTTACATTTGTTGACCGGGCTAGTCTAACTGGATATATGTCCATTTTCAGTAGAGGCCCGGGGAGAAAAGCTCCAAGCATAGGCAACAACATAACATACAATATATACAATAGTAAAATGAATAGTAGAACATTGTTGAGATTGTAAATATGGAAAAACTTAAGAGTCCGTTTTCTTATAAAGTAGTAAGAAGGGAATCTTGTTAGATACTAGTGAGATGTTAAATAACAGGTTAATACAGGTCAGCATCCTAGTACAATAGATTAGCAAAGTATGGGGAGAGCATGATTGGAGAGAGAAATATTAGTCAGGGTTAGAGCAGGGACAAACCCAATGTGTTTTAATGTATTCTTTAAGGTGTTTTTTGAAAAGCAGTGTAGAAGAAAGAGTAAAAAGTTCACTTGGAAGCTGGTTCCAGATTTTTCCCCACTGTATTAGAGAAAAGTGAGTCCCCCGGCTTTGTTGTTAGGTTTAGCAGTTGACACTGGAAGTTTATTAGCCGAGTGTAGTGTTGCTAGATTTTTGTATGGGGTATTTACATATATGAAGACGTTAATTGTCACAGCTTTTCCAGGCATGATTGCTCCAAATGGTAAGTTTAATTGCAGTACAAAGAGAATTGTGTACCTTGACCAACGTTTATCCTATCCAGAATTTTATAAAAGGAAAGTGGAGGTGCTTTTAGGGAAAAAAAAAACACACTTATGTGATCAAAAAGTAATTTAAAAAAAATTTGCATTTTCTGTGTTAGAAAAGGTCCTTATTTTTGAAAGGTGAGGAAACAGGGAGGCACACCTTAAGGCAAAGAAATTATACTGACCCAGGTATCAATGAAAACGTGTCTATTAGTAACCTTCTTATTAAAAAGGAGAGCTAAGCTTTAAGGGTTTGGCTGACTGATGAATTTATTTGCGATTTAGTGCATAAACAAGTGCCTCTTTTGAGTTGTGACTTGTTTCTTGGAATTTCTTTCTGAAAATAGTATGTTTTGAATATTCAATATATTGTGGATTTTTTATTTGGAAATCTAAGCACTTAACTTTGCAATGAACTATTTTTACATGTATAACACATTGAACTGACTTTTACTGGCCAAAGAGTTGCTAGGTTACCTGCAGGTATTACTTAAAGAAGGGGTTTTGGCATAAGAAGTATTCTGATGAAGTTCAAAAATCATTGAGACTGAAAGCACTAAATGTTTGTAATAAACAACTTCAGTGACATCTGCTGGCATGGCAATGCTGAGTGACACCTGCTGGCACGGCAATGCTTTTGTTTTTATCAGTATATTCTACGTTGTTCAGCAGGAAATTCTGCAGTATCTTATCTTCTATATTAACATTTTAAAATTTATTTTCCACCCCCACTGTTGCCAACAATCTAGTAGATTACAGTGATCATCCCCAAATGAAGCCGGTAAGAATACATTTGTCACACAGGTGACCATCAAGGGATGTTTGCTATAAACTCTGTTTTTCCCTTACATGCTAAAAAAAGCACTCAAGGGACACATGTGTAGCTGGCACAGCATGCCACTGTCATCAGATTCAGCAAGCGGCACAAACCCTTAGCTAGGCCATCTCCCAGACATTAAGGCAACTCCTGTTAGGTCACAAGTCTCGATCAGGGATACATTAATGGCAAACATGCCCTTGAGACATTCTCACAGCCCTACTCCCGTGAAAAAGAGACACCAGGCAATACCTCTTCCACCCACCCCACCCCCGGTCATTTATCGAACCATGGACAGTTGAGTTAAAGTAAGGACTTCAGGGTTCCTTCCCTCTATATTACACAAACATTTTTCTACAACAAGCTATTACAACACTAAATATGAAAATAACTGAGACAACATACCAGAATGTGTGTTGGTTGCTGGGGGAAGATCATCAAACAAAGAAGTTCTCTTTTTTGAAGTTGCTCCTTTAGGAAGATAAGAGAAGTTTAAAAAAGCACACAGTAAACAGTATAAATAACTGAGCATACAGTAAATAGTATAAATAACTGAAAAGTAACTAGACGTACAAATCCAACAGTAAATAGTATAAATAACTGAAAAGTAACTAGACGTACAAATCCAACTCCCCATCCAAATACATAAAGAGCAAAAAGTTCTAAGAGTTTCTTCTAAACTTTCTTGGGGTACTGACACGTCAGCAATATATTTGTATATTTACTGTAAGCTTGGCTAAGCTTAAAATGGCTTTTGGGCCAATAGCTTAGTAACTCCCTATTAAAATAATGATGGAAAACAATACTAATGTTATGTTAGCCTGCATACTAAGTGAAATTTCAGCGATGACCATGGCAAGGCCCAAAAATTCTGAATTCAGCATCATGGATTCAGTGCCAGGATGAGTCGGCTCCTACCAATTCTCACACAGTAATATCACTGACAAAAAAAGCAGTCATTCACATTGGGAGGATAACAGAAAGTAAGATTTCATGCATTATAATCCAGCTGGTGAAAATGGCAGGATTATTAATATCAGCAGAAACCTGTGATGTCCTGCTTTATCTATTAGTTCATGCAACTGTTGCACTGCACTGCTCACTATCACAAAACAGGATACGAGGACTGCCTAGGCCCACATGGGTGGAGCAATAGGAATAAAACAGAAGAGACCAGTCTAGAGTTCTATCTGGCAAATGGCTTGATGGTGACCAACACACTATTATGCAAGGCAGATAATAACAAGATCACATACAAGAATGGCTGACATGCAACTCATGGAGACTTCATCCAAGTACAGAAAAGGGCACTGGGGCAGAAAATCAGCGACTGCAAAGTCATCCCCAGTGAAAGTCAGCCTACAGCATAAATCGCTGGTTACCACAATCAGCTGCAAGCAGTGGTCAGACAGGGCAGTAAGGTCAACAGAGACCAGGGTGAAGACTCAGAAGTTGACTAGAGAAAAAGCACAAGAGTTCAAGAAAATGCTCACGGTTCTAACACATCAGGAAGAAGACAAAACAGGTGGAATTGAAGAATGGCAGCATCTCAAACTAGCACATGTAAGGGCTACAGGAAAGACAGGTGCCTGAGCTAAGGATGGAATAAAGATCATAAGGAAAACTGGTGATGGAATGCTGAAGTCCACGAAGTAAAATGAAAGGAGGAGTGCAGGAAAAGGTGGGAGGAAAAAAAGACAGACCAGGCCTAACAGTAAATATTGGTTGGCTAACGGTCCACAGGACTTCAAAAGCTGGTGGGAAGGAGTACTTCCAGCAGCTTCTGAATGACGAAAACCCCACATAAGTTGAACTATCCCAGACTGTGCCTACGATGAAAGAACAGGAAAAGCCCACCCTAGAAGTAGTAAGAACAGCACTAAGGAAAATGAAGTCAGGTAAAGCAGCAGGCTTAGATGAGGTCACAGGAGATATGACCAAGACTTTAGATAAGATGGGGAGAAATGACTCGAGGGTACTCATAGCAGTATAGAAAGAAAGGTGTATCAAAAATGACTGGAGAATAAGCATTCTAGTGCCAGTTTTCAAGAACAAAAGGAGACTGTCACAACTGTGGGCAGGACAGTTATCAAACTTGTGTCACTGCATGAAAGTTCTGGAGAGTGTGACAGATAAACAAAAACACATAGTAGAGCACTGTTGGATACAGATCAGAATAAAGCACATCTGACTTTTGATGTTTCCACTGAGACGGGTAGTTGAGAAGAAGCTACAGATGAGGAAATAGCCCAACTTTCTCATTCCTAGACTAGCAGAAAGCATATGACAAGATCCAAAGAAAGCTGATTTGGGC
Organism: Protopterus annectens; assembly: GCF_019279795.1. Classification (NCBI taxonomy): domain Eukaryota; kingdom Metazoa; phylum Chordata; order Ceratodontiformes; family Protopteridae; genus Protopterus; species Protopterus annectens. The sequence goes on along the minus strand of NC_056742.1, from coordinate 309,892,660 downwards.
AGCCCTGCAATGGTTTGAAGTCCCTGAAACATTGGTAAAATTAGTACAGGCTATGTACAAGGATCCAGTGACACGACGCATAAACAGTGTTTGGATTCACCGTCAAGTTTCCAGTGGGAATAGGTATAAATCAGGGTTCAGCTCTGAGACCGCTGCTGTTCATACTGGAGATGGACTACAGTAGCAAACAAGTCGAAGGGGGCATATCAACAAAGCTGCTGTATGCGGACGGTGTGGCATTATAGGCAGACAGAACAGAAACTTCAGCAAATGATAGGGGAATCAAATGCAAAACTGAAGGCACATAGGATGAAACTGTACAGATAAGACAATTGTAAAGGCAGCAAATGGAGAAATTCAGAAGAAGATGAGAATTGAGACAGAAGAGAAAATAATGGAACAAGATAATAGCTTCAGATATCTGGGAGGGGTGGTTGAGGAGAACTGAAGTCTGAATGAGGAGGTTAAAGCTGGAATCGGGGGGGGTTGCAAACAGTGTCAGTATGAGTGTGCGATAAATGAATGCCAAAGAAGCTGAAAAGTAAGGTGTACAAACAGTGGTATGACCAGTTGAGGAAGCTAGAGGTGATGGAGATGATGTGCATGAGATGGGTGGTAGAATACACACTGTGGGACAGAAGAAATAAGGATACCAGAGTAGATACTCATGTAGCTCCAATTAGAGAGAAGGTCAAAGACAACACATTACAGTGGTTTGGATACATGTCCAGGAAAGCAGAATACAATATGGTGAGGAAGACTTGGGACAGACAAGAAGAAGGCAAGAGGAAATGAAGGTGTCTGACAAAGAGATGGATGGGTTGTGTGAGAGAAGACCTACAACAGTCAGGCATAGGTTCATACTAGGCTATCTGCCCTAGGGCATTTAAAAGCCTAGCCAGAATGTGTTTGACTTTCGCCACCCATTTTAAATTTATTTTGCTATGCCCTTTTTCGAGGTTAGTATACTGTGCCTCTGTCTAACAGTGACACAGAAGTGATACCCGGGGTAAACCTACGATCTCCCATCCACTCATCAAGATTCCTCTTGAAGAGAGTCAATGAGGGACTCTGCCTAACCTGGACTGGGATTTTATTCCAGAGTGAAGGGAGCCTCTGGGTTATGAATCTGTCCCTCCAGCATGTCCTATTTATTTCAGTGCTGAGGTTCAAGACTCTCGAGCGCGTAGCTCGATGGGATTTGGATTTTCTGAGGTGCAGCATGTCCATTAATTCCGGGTTGGACATGGCTTTATACGTCAGGCAAAGATCGCCTCTGAACAGGCGGTATGCCACTGAGTAGAGCTGGAGTTTCTTTAACTGGGCAGCATATGGTATCTGTTTGAGCCCTTTGATCCTCTTGGTGAGGTACTTTTGGGGTCTTTCCAGTTGCTGCAGGTGTCTGGTAAGGTACATCCCAAAAGGGGCATTGTACTCAATTATGGGCCTGATGAGGGATGAGTAAAGAGACACGATGACGTCCCCTGATCTAGATGTGAATCCCTTCATGATTAGGTGGGCTATATAAAATGTTTTTCTAACCACTTCGGCCACGTGGTTGTCAAATGAGAGATTGCTATCAACTTGGGTCCCCAGGTCCCTAATTACTTCTTCTGTACTTAATGGATTACCACCCATGTGGTTATTTGTGGGCACTTTGTTTTTGCCAAAGGGGATGACTATACACTTTTTGGCATTTAGCTTGAGGCCATGGCTCTGGCACCAGTTGTCTGTTTCTATGAGGCCCTTTTGGAGGATGCTTGTGTCGGCTGGAGTGTCAATTATGGCACCCAGTTTGCAGTCATCTGCGAACTTGGTCAGCCACAGTCCTTCCGTGTTGGCCTGTACCTCCAAGAAATATATACCGAACAAGAGAGGTCCCAGAACTGAGCCTTGTGGGACACCACTTGTAACTGGTTTGGAGTCTGACATGGCTCCAGCAATTCTAACCATGTGGGTTCTGTCCTTGAGCCAGTTTGCAATCCATCTAGTGACATAGGGGTTTATATTTAAGCTGGTGAGCTTATCTATAATGCCCGAGTGGGTTATTGTATCGAAGGCTTTTGCGAGGTCCAGGTAGGCTGTGTGGACCACCTTCTCGTCAATGGCCTTGGTGACTGTTTCAAAGAAATCAACCAGGTTTAAGAGGCAGGATCTGCCCTTAACAAAGCCGAACTGGGTAGGATCCAGTGTTTGTAGGTCCCCAATATCTTTATTTATGAGGTCCATGATGATCCTTTCCATAGCTTTGCAGACCAAGCTAGTCAGGCTTATGGGGCGATAAGTTTCCAGGATCCGTTGAGGCACCACCTTTATGGAGAGGGACCACTGTTGCTGTGCGCCACTCATTGGGCACATATCCTGTAGTAAGGCTGAGATTGAACAGTAGTTTTATGTTTGGGTTTAACTCTTCTTGGAGTTCATGTAGGACGCAGCCCGGGACACCGTCTGGTCCCATTGATGCTGTGTTTTTTGCTTTGGAGACGGCGGCTCTTACCTGAGCATCTGAGATGTCAGGGGGGCAGCACTCTGCTGGGATAAATATTTGCCCTTTTGGTGGGGACTGGGGGGGGGGGGGAGAGAAGTTTGCGCTGAACCTGTCAGCTAGGATGTTGGCAATGTCTGTGGGTTCGGTGTATTTTTTGTTATTTTAGACTAATTCTGAGCATATCTGGGAATTACCACCCAGGTTCCTAACATAACTAAAGAAAGCCTTGTGATTATCCTTAGTGTCCTGTGCAATTTTTCTCTCGAAGCTGGCCTTAGACAATTTTATGTGTGCCGGTAGTTTTTTGCTAATACTGATCAGTGATGCCTTCCCTTTTTGGGATTTTGCTCTATCATTTAGTAGCTTCCTCCTTCTATTTTACAGTTTGTTTATGGCTGGGGTCCACCAGACAGGACGTCTGCCTTTGGAGGATTGGGTCTTGGTTTTATTTGGGATCGCATGATCCATGCATTCCTGAAGGTGTTCATAGAATGCGTTTATAAAGGATTATGCGGTCTGGGCCGTATTTTCCACAGGCCTGGGGGCTTTGAAGGATTCCACCTCAGTTTTGAGGAGTGTGAAATTTGCTTTAGAGAAGTTTTTCACTGTGGATTTCTGGGCAGGGGGTGGGGTCGGGATGTGATTATCCAGTGTGATTAGTTTATGGTCTGATCTTACCAGTGAGGGATACACTTCTGGTCTGGAGCATAGAGTCCCCATGTTGGTGATGATCAGGTCCAGTATGTTTTCCCCTCTTGTGGGAGTGGTAACAAGTTGTTCCATAGCATTTGAGTTTATAAATTCTAGGAACCTTTGGGCTAGGGTGTTGGAGCTAGAGTAATGCTCCCAGTCTATGTTTGGGTAGTTGAAGTCGCCCAATATAATGGTGTTTGGAGAGACCTTCATATTTTCCAGTGTTCTCAGGAAGGCCGAGTGGGGTTCCTGGGTTTGGGAGGGTGGTCTGTAGCAGGCTATAAACTGGAAGGCAGTTTTACCCACTGTTAGTTGCACATGGATAGTCTCTGATGCTTCGTGCTTTGCCACCAACCTGGAAGTGTGGGTATCTTTGATGACTATCGATACTCCCCCTCCTTTTGTGGTTCGGTCCAAGTTTTGGGGCCGAAAAGCATGGTATGAGGTATAACCTGGTAGTGCTGGGGTGCTCTCGAGAGCCCTGAACCAGGTTTCTGTTACTGCACAGATATCGATGTTCTCCATGCTAAGGAGAGTTTCGAGTACATGCATCTTTAGGTTTAGACTTCTGGCGTTGAGTAGCATTACTCTTAGTTTCTTATCCCTTGTGGTACCTATGGAGGTGGGTTTGTCTTTTGAGCCTTGCCTACAAAAGGCACTATGGGGGTAGCAAGAGCCTTTGCCAATATCCAAAAGCCCAGGGGTGACAGGTGCAAGTCGTCCCTAGCGAAGCATCGTGGCTTGTCGAGCATATCATCCCAAGCTGACAGGCATTGGATCGCCTTTGAATGACACCAGTACTTAAGCCAATTGTTGAAATTGATCATCTTGTCTTCACATTGTGGCATCATTCTTGGTGAGGGTAAGATGCTACTCAAGGTTAGGGTCATACCGGCCTGGGCTACATGCTCAGAGAGCTCCTTTATGTCTCTTTTCATGTAGTCCAGGGAGGTACGTCTCAGGTCATTCACACCAGCATAGACAATGACGGAGTCATATTTGTACTTGCCTTGGAGTGACCAGAGTGCTTGTGTTATGTGACGGATCCTAGCGCCCGACAGGCTGCTCACCGTGACCCTCTCCTTGTTCAGCCTGGTGAGAGGGACGTCAGTGTGCCTGACGATAGAGTCACCTATTACAAGTGTATCAGGTGTGCTGTTTAGTCTTAAGGGCTGTGACTATTCGGCACACTGGCTTTGTGAGATATGTGTTGCACGTGTTTTGTTTTGGGGTAGCGGCTGCTTGGGTGTCTGATTTGGAGGTCTCTGCTGCTTCGGCAGATCTTTATTTAGAGCCTCCGAGTATGTTTTTGTGTGATTATGTGTTTGGTTTGCTGTCGTGGTAGGTCTATGCGAGACTGGAATTGTAGTGAGTGTAGTTTCCTTCTCCTCCTGACTGGTTATGCCAGTACTGAGTTGAGAGAGCTTAGCCTCCAGTTTGGCTATATGGTTGCATCTCTCACATTTGTTGGAATTTGTTGGGAGGAGGAGAGGGTTGTCTGTGTACATGAGGCAGTTGTAACATTGCCTCAAGATTCCCAGATTCACCAGCTGGACCGGAGAGGAGATTGACAACTGACCTTTGGACATGCTAGAATAATATTGGGAATTCCTTAATAATTGAAAACCAGGGCC
>NC_056742.1:309867921-309887345 GCF_019279795.1 Protopterus annectens | reverse complement strand
TCCTCTGACCTTGTTTACTAATGTGGTCTGACACCGGTATGAACAACAATGGGCTTGGAGATTAACACTGATGCACACCCAAACCCCTCTGTGATGCCAAACACCATTCACACTTAAGTCATTGGGTTCTTGTACATAGCTTGAACTACTTCTGCCAATGTCTGTGGGACTTTGAACTACCACAGGACTGCCCAAATCAGCTTTCTTGGACATTGTCATATACTTTCTCCAAGCCTATGAGTACCCAGTAGGGCTCTCTTCATGTCTAGTCTTCCCTAAAGTATCTGTCTCACTGCAAATGTTGGGACAGTTGTGCTGCATCCTGATCTGAATCTGAACTGCTCATCTCCCATTTTGCTTTTACCTCTCTGTATATTAATTTGTCAGTCACCCTCTCCAGAATTTTCATGTAGTGAGAGAGGAGTTTGATACCTCTGTACTGCCCACAGCTGTGAATGACCCCTTTGTTCTTGTTTACACTGGCACTGGTATGTTTATTCTCTAGTCATGTGGGATATACCTTTTTCTCCACACTGCTATGAGTATCCTCAGGAGCCATTTTTCCCTTATCTCACCCAACATCTTTATTGTATCTGCTGTGATCCTATCTGAGCCTGGTGCTTTCCCTGACTTCATTTTCCATAGTGCTGCTGTTATCTTCTATTGTGGGCTCCTCTCCTCTCATTGTAGGCTGAGTCTGGGTCATTACATTTTCTGTGAGGTTTTCTTCATTCAGAAGTTGCTGGAAGTACTCCTGTCTGCCTATGATGTCCTGTGGACTGGTGAGCAGGTTGTTGCTGTCATCTTTTATGAAGGGTGTCTGACTCTCGTCATCTTTCTGTCTTTGCCTAGCAACCTGGTATAGTCTTTGTGCCTTCTGAGTCACTTTCCAGAAGCTGGAAGAGTGCTTCTGATGCCTTCTTTGCTATTGCAACTCTTCCCTTTTAGCCTGTTTGTTAGCCAACCAGTATTCCTTCCTAGTCTGGCCCACATTTTCTCTCTCTCTCTCTCTCTCTCTCTCTCTCTCTCTCTCTCTCTCTCTCTCTCACTTTTTCATGCACTCCTCCTTTCGTTAATGACTTCCTTAACTTCTGCATTCTACCACCAGCTTTCCTTGTACGCCTTATTTCCATACCTGGCTAGGCTGCATATTTGTTCTGTAGTCCTTACACATTCGGTTTTGAGGTGCTGGCATTAAACTCCACCTATTTCTCCTCCTCTTAAGGTGCTAGAACACTGAGTAATTGAGTTCATTCTTTAAACTGTTGTACTCTCTCTCCAGTCAACTTCAGGTCTTCAGCCTGGTCTTGACCTTAGAGCCTTGTCTGACCACTGCTTGCAGCCAGTTGTTGCAACTAGTGGTTTATACTGTGGGCCAACTGTTGTACTGGGGATGACTTTGCAATCGCAGATTCTACCCCACTGCCCTTTCCTTACTAGGAGGAAGTCTACCTGAGTTGTATGTCGAACACTCTTGTATGTGATATATTGTGATCGTCTTGTGAGTCGCATGTTAGCTACCATGAAGCCATTTTCCAGACATAAGTCTAGAATGGCCTATCCTTTAGTCCTCTTGCCCCACCCAGGTAATCCTCGTATGCTGTTCTGTCTATCCCAGTATTTGTGTTCAGGTCACCCATTTTCAACACCAATTCATGTTGTCCTACTTTAAACTGCTATCTGTCTGAGTGTATTCTCTTCCTCACTGTCACAACCCTGCTGTAGCACATAGACTGAAATTAAGAATACTGCCCTATCATTACACTGGAGGCTGATTTGCCACGACTCTGTCACTAATTCTGATGACATCCCTCAATGTCTTATGAAGCCTCTCCCTTACAATAATTCTCAAACCATTTCTGGTCGGTCTTCTCTTGGGTTGTAGACTCTGGATCCAAAACCAACTGGCTTTGCTGCACTGCTCTTCATCTTGTTTCCTGGATACATAGGGTGTCCAGCCTCCTCCTTTTCATCATATCATCCACTTCCATGTTCCATCCGGTTCATGAACCTACACTGAGTGCAACAATTCTTAGTTAACGTTTTGCAGATTGACTGGTTTTACATCCTGCTTAAGCTAACAGAACTATCCCAGGTAACCCAAGCTGGGCAGGTGGACATCAGCCAGTAACTTATTGACTCGGGGCTACTAGGCTTCATGGTGGGCACACACTGTGGCCAATAGGGGCACATCTCCCCATCCTACCATTAGCATGGGTCCCTGGCATAGGTTGGAGTAGGCCAGGATCCTCCACCCACTTATCACCATCAATTACCCATGCCCATTTGATGTTATTCAACATGACCAGATTACCTAAAGCCATATTTTTACACCTTTGTGTGGCTAACTAGATGGCATGCAGTCTCTGATCCATGTTCTCCAGTCTTGAGGATGCTGGGCACTAAAGTAGATGCTCAAAGCTGTTTATCTGTACAATTCTTCCCCTTATGGGGTACTGTCTACAGTCTTTGCTGTTACCCACATCTCCATTCCTTGGTGAGTTTGAGGTAGAAACACTCAACATGGTTTTGGGAGGTGAGACCAACTCTACCAAGACACAAGAATATACAAACTCCAAACAGACATTGGCCAAAGGTCAGGATCAAACATTATATGTTGTGCATGGAAGACGAAAACCTTAACAATTATGCCAGCTGGTCTCCATGTATGAATACACTATATTAGAAAAGAAAATAAACCATAGCAACATTTTTCCATCATTTTCATGCAAAGTGCATAAACATTTTTTTAACAATTTTCCATTCACTCGAACGTTACATAAATTGCTCAGTTCCTGGCTTCTCATAAACCTCACTCCTCCTTATGAATAGTTTTCTGCGTGTATTGCTCTCGCAAATTCCATTTATTTCTGTGGTTTATTCCTTCCAGTGTCTACAGATTGCATCTCCAGTTCTTTTCTCTCTTATGATATCCAGTACTGCGAGTACAGTTTATTTTAGATTTTGATTTACATTTTGTTGTAGTTGCTTTTTCGACAACCAGTAGCATTAGATTTAGTAAGGCCTGTGCAAGTTGGGACAATTTAGATCATGTATCCCAGTTTGAGTCATTTCCTTGGCTATAACCATTTACTCCCCCAACGTTTGTGACAAAGTAGTCTGCGGAGAATTTTTTAAATCTGCCAAATCATTGTATTCTCAAAACACGTTTTCCCAGTTACGTCTTTCCTTCATATTACACTTCCAGTATTTGATATCTGTCCTGGGAAAATCCAATGAAGTCTGCTTGGGGTGTGCAAATACTTATGCAAAATACTTCCTTGCAAAAATCCTAAACCTTCTGCACTTCGTTGCGTACTTGGGATCTATACAGATGTATTCCTGCTTTTTCCTTTGTAAATTGTCTTTTCAAACCCTTGTTTGATTCTTCTAGTTATCATTCAGTATTTATTGCTTTACTTTGTGCCCCTTTTTTAAAAACAGCTTCTGTTCTAGACTCAACTAAAAAATTGACTATAGCTGCTCTTTCATTTAGCACTCCCCTATCCCTTCCTCTACACTCTGCCTTCACTGCCAGGAATCGATAAGTCTGTAACCTACAGCACAGACTTCTGCTTGGCCTTCTTCCCCGGTCATCTTACTCGCTCTGGTTATTTGTTCCTGATATGGTAAAACTTCCTTTCTCCATTCCTGTATTGGCTTAATTGTAGTACTTTTTCTACTTTATGAATATAATATTCTGTATGGTTGTTATTCTCTTTTAAGGATATTAATCCCAAATCATATTTTCTCCTTATTTCTTGAACTCGACCCATTTTATCATTGTCCTTCTCTAATTTATAACTTTTTGCTTGAATTGTGTATATGAGCCTTAAAAAGTATTGAGCTAACTTATCCATTTGTCAGGAAACTACTCAACCTCCTAGTTTTTATTTTTTTCAAGACTCAACTTATCCCACTTCAGTGTTGCCTTCTTTCTCCCAAATAAATTCCTTTAACTCTTATCATTCACAACTTTTCTAGTTGATAAAAATATACCTGACCTGTACATAAAACTAAAGGGACTAAAACTATTTTCACTGCTTGTATTGTATATCTGTATCCATAAGAGTTTCTGGTTTGTCAGTGTTTATATCCTCTTTTGTTTAGTCTCTCTCCACATGTCCTTATTTGCCATAACGAACAAAATCCTTTCTAATCCATACACCTAAATACTTCATATTATAATGTCTGTGTTGCTGAGTCGGTTCACAAGTGGGCACATAATTTACTGCTATAGCCTTTGTTTTATTTTATTATCCTGAAAAGACCTGAAACTGTCTCATCATGTTCTACAACACCAAAATGTCCTATTCTGGATTTATCAAGTACCGAATAACATCATCTGCAAATAAAGCTAACTTTTCTTTATTAATATACCAGTAAGTCCTTAAATTTGTGAGCCCATTATTTTGTTTGATAATGGCTCTAAATATAAAGCAAATAAAGGGAAATAGGACACACCTGCCTAGTTCTTCTCAGAAGAACCCTACCACCTCAATTCTACGTCCAGTCCTTCGTATATCCCTGACATCAATGTCCTGAATACATAACGGACAGGGATATGACTAGTCATAAACAATTTATTTTGTGTTTGAGATATGGATGTCAAGAAGTTTACCTCAAAAGCATAGCAAGGGAAAGCAAGAAAGCTGAATCGTGAGATCCATGTCTAGAACACACAATAAAAGCGGACTCCATTATATTCTGTGTGGTGCATGGTGTTTTATCTGCTCCATATTCTGTCAGTTAAGTAAAATAACAAAGTATAGGAGCATGAAGTTTTTAGTGCTTCGAAATTACTTAGTGCTGCCACATGACAGCAGGCTGTCCAAAAAGAGTACAATATTGGATTAAGGAAAAGCATGCAAAAATGGCCACAACATAACACATCACAGTCCATTGAAAACGTCAGGATGCTTCACAACTGTACTAAGAAGCAAATTAATAAAAACAAAAACCTGTACTATAATAACCTTCAGAATAATAGTAAAGACAACCCTAAAATATTTAGAGCCATTAAATAAACTTTGCATCCCGCCAATATATTCAACATTAATTCTTACCCCAAATATTTAGCACTCCCTACCGCAGTAGAATTGGTTTATTTCATGGATAGTATTGGATCTGTAATCATGGCTTCACAAACATCTAAACTGAAGCCAGCCCAGAAGCCATGTATGAACCCATCCACTGTCGCCTTAAAATTTGTGACCATATCCTATGTAAAACCAGTCTTAAACTCCAACCATGCTCTACTCCACCCGCTGACCTTTCAAGCAGGCAATTACATTGCCTCTCCTGTATGTATCCTTATTAATTGGTCAGTCAAGGAATCCAATGTTCCCACTTATTGCAAACAGTCACGCATTAACCTTTTGGACAAAGGCAGAAGTTGGCAGACATTACTAGCTGCAGACTTATAGCAATCTTATTCCCCCCCCCAAAAATGCTTAACATAGCATGTGCTTGTGAATACATTTTTTTAAAGTAATTTCCTGCAGAAAGAACTGCCATCTTCCACACAACATGGCTTCCGTCCTTTCCCTAGCACCAACACTGCGTTGTCTCCTCACAGCAAGATGTTGTCCCTTTCGATTCTCCGCTAGAGCGTCTTCTGTGTGGAGGCATGCGTGAATGGGCGTGCCTTCATTGAAGGTTGTGTGTCAGGGTTGGTAACTCTGCATGTAAAAATCCACTGCCAAACATTAGCGGACTGAAGTTCCGCTGTGGCGACCCCTAACCGGGATAAGCCGAAAAGACACAGCAACAACTGGCACTAAAGCTATAGGTAGAGGCAAACTAGTTTCCTTCTTACTAGACTTCTGTAAAGCCTTCCACACCTTGTCACATCAAACTTCTAATTTAAATGCCCTCTCTAGTTCTGTCTTGGCACACCATTTGGTCTTGAAAAACTACCTATCCAACATGGTGCCAGTCAGTAAAATGGCCTCTACCAGCTCTCTATACCTCACATTCCACACCAGAGCACCATAAGACTCTACCCACAGTCCCCTCCTTTTCAATATTCTGAACACTACCCACCACGCATCCAGCAACTGTCTCCTCTAATACCTCACTCTAATGTATTTTCTAAAATTACTCCTACCTATCATATATACCACTCTCTTCTATATACAAATGTTGATGTTCATCGTGTTCCACTGTTGCAGTCATGACTGTAGGGTTCTCCCCTGCCGGCAGGCAGTCTACGGTCGGCCAGAATCCCAAAGTCTGGGTCCGGCGTCTGCTGCTCAGCCGTGCTTCCTGACGTCAGAGTGCCAGGAGTACAAAGCTGGCAGCCGATGCCATGTTCTCCAGTCTTTCTTGCCGTGCGGTGATAGCAGTTCACAAGTGCCGGTCGGCTGACTCCTGACAATTTTTTCTAAACTACTTCAGTCCGAAGACTTGACTTCTCCTACTCAAAGCTAAGTACCCCGTTGGGGAAACTTTTTTCTTGCTCCAGTCCGAAGTCAGAAAAAGTTAATAATTGTATTTCATGTGGGAAGCAAATACCTCATAAGGATTTTCATTCTTACTGTATTCCTTGCTTAGGCCCTGACCACGACGTATCTAGTTGTCGGTTTTGTGCTAGATTTAATCCACGTACGATTAAACGAAGGTATGATTTTGCATTTCATTAATTCGGTAGGCGTTTTAATTACAAAATATTGTCTGACACGCTTCCAGCTACCAGAGTTCACAAACGACGCAAGGATAAAGACAGGCCTCCGAGGTCCAAATCAGACGATATTGTACAAGCAGAGCCAGCTTCAGGTTCGGCCGTCGTCTGTGAGGCACTTTTGCAGCCCCTGTCATTAGCCATTTCGGAACCGATGGCCGAAACGGACTCCCACGAGGAGCCAACTAGGCCTTTGAATATTTCAGTTGCAGGACCTTCGGACAATGCTCCTTCAGATGGGTCTGGAGCCGCTGTGCAGGTACCGGCTTCTGAAGGGGTTTTCAGGCCTACTCAGCTACTGATAAAGGCAAAGCCAAAGACAAAGGCAAAGACTCCTTCCAAATCGAAGACTACAGCCCAGGCCTTAAACAGTTACTTAAGATGGCGGAGGACTTACTATGATTAGAGGTTCACATCCCCCTCCAGATAAAAGGCCAAGGCAGGAATTGTATTATGACTCCTCTGATCAGGCTTCTGTTTCTTCAGTTTCTTCTTCTGACCAGGATTATTCTTTCCCTCCTTATGAGGATTCTGATGCTGAGGAATCCATTCCTTCAGCTTCTCCCCCTGAGGATTTTTCTTTTGGGGAAACTTTACATGAAATCAGGGAACATTTTCACTGGGAAGGACAGGAGTACTCGGAATCTAACAAAAGACTTGGGGATTTTCTTCTTCTTCCCCAACATAGACCCCTGGCTATCCCTCCTATTTTGGATATTGTGGATGATGCTTTCTCGGAGGCTAACTTAACTCCTGACTCTCTTCCTCCAGCTCCTGTTAAGCCAGACAGATATTATAGGCTTCCTGATTCCCACCAGTTTTTATACAAGAATCCTACTGCTGATCTGAAACCATTTCTCAGGGCCCTAAGGGGGGTTAAGGCCGCTTCTGCTAAAAACCCCATTCCCACTGAGAAGAATTCCAGATCTTTAAAAAGATGGGGCAAAAAAGTGTACACTTCTGCAACTTTATCTGTTAGGGCTTTAAACTGTCAATTTCATATGCTGAAATACCAGCAATTTCTTCGGTCTGTTTTGAAAACAAAAGCTAACTTCCATTTCCGCTCGTGCAGATAAGGAATTACATGATTTAATGCATGCCACTGAACAAGTAGAGAAGCATGGTTTACACTGTGGTTTTGATGCCTTGGAGGCTTCTTGTAGGGCTGCTGCCTCTGGCACAGTCATTAGAAGGCATGCTTGGTTAAAAGAACAAAACTTGCCAGATCAAGTAAAAGCTAAGTTATTGGATACTCCTGTTCAGAATAATGTTTTGTTTGGATCTAAGGCTGAAGAGGTGATAAAGAAGATGGAGGACAAGGCAAAATCCATGCAAACTGTTAAGGATTTCTTACAAGTACAGCCACCCAGATTTAGTAGGAATTGGCCTACTAAAAATTGGTCCTTTCCCAATTCAGACAGGCCTCAGAGGGGTAGATACAGACGCTCCCGAGGAAGGCACCAAGCGCAAGCTTCTTATAGACCAAGACAGTGGACTGCTTCCACCCCTAGGGGAGGAGAGGACAGGTCGCAAGCTCATAGAAAACAGGCTCAATGGCTCCCTCTGTTGGGCTGCAGGAACTTCTTGCCTGGAAGCCCCCCTCGGAGGAAAACTTTCTCTTTTTCACCCAAATTGGACTCCTATAACCCAAGACAAGTGGGTTCTGGATGTGGTTTCAAGAGGTTACAAATTCCATTTTCATACCCTACCAAGACCAAGCGGATGGCCGGATCTACCAAAACATCAATGGTTAGAGGCCTTATACCAGGTGGAAGCCCTCTTGGCCATGAAAGCCATAGAACTGGTTCCACTTTCAGAAATGGGACAAGGTTTTTACTCAAGGCTCTTTCTAGTCCCCAGAAAGCAAAATTCATGGAGACCCATTCTGGATCTGTCTCTTGAACACTTTTCTCGAGATACCAAAATTCAAGATGCTTACTCTACAGCAGCTACTTCCAGTGCTGACCAAAAATGCATGGATGGTAACTTTGGATTTAAAGGAGGCTTATTTACACATTCCCATCAGGCAAGAGTGCAGAAAATACCTCTGATTCAAGGCCGAATCGAGGCACTATCAGTTCTCTGCGCTGCCCTTTGGATTGTCTACTGTGCCCAGGGTCTTCACCAAATGCCTGGCTCCAGTAGTAGCTTATTGCAGACTCAAGGGAATTCATATTTACCCTTATCTGGACGACTGTCTTATTCAGGCAGACAGCAAGGATGTCTTACTCCAGCATCTAGAATTTGTTTAGAAACTTCTCAAGTTCCTGGGATTCACTGTAAACATAAAGTCAAATTTGACACCCTCACAACAGAACTTTTCTGGGTGCTCTTCTAAACACAACAACCCAGATGGCATTTCTGACATACGAAAAACAATTACAGCTGGCTTCAACTTTCAAAACCTTGGCATCATTAACTCCGCTATCTGCAAGGAAATTCCTGCAGGCTTTGGGTTACATGGCCTCCTGCATCCTTCTCGTACCATATGCAAGACTACATATGAGGAAAATACAGTGGTACCTAAAAAGTGTATGGTCTCAGCATTGCCACAGTTTAGACATACAGATCACCGTCCTGCCTTGTCTTCAAAAGGAATTCCTTTGGTGGTCCAAGGCATGTACTCAAAACAAAGGGAAAGCCTTCAGTCTGCCTCCAGCCAGTCAGATACTAACCACGGACGCCTCAGATTATGCATGGGGCGCCCATTTGTAGAGCAACTGTCTGTAGGGCCTTTGGACAAAGGATCAGAAGCACCTGCATATCAATTTAAAGGAAATGTTAGCCATTCAGAACGCTCTATTGGCCTTCAGGAATCTTCTACAACCAGGACAACTACTGATACGGACAGACAACACCACAGTTATGTGGTACATAAGCAAGGGGGATCGCATTCCTATCCCCTTTGCAGACTAGCCATGAATCTATGGAACACAGCTCTTGCTTACAAACTGGACTTTCAAGCTCAGTTTCTACCAGGGAAGCAAAACATCCTGGCAGACGGTCTGAGCAGAAACCTGTCAGACCCACACGAATGGATGCTGGACACCGAAATATTCAAGATGATTACAGCAGTCTGGGGATGTCCTCACATAGACCTCTTTGCATCCCACCTCAATCATCAACTACAGATTTTTTGCACAAGGACATTCCATGAACTAGCTTGGAAAGTGGATGCACTATCATTCAGTTGGAGAAACCTCTGGGTATGCCTTCCCGCCTCTACCTCTTCTTCCACGGGTGTTATTAAAGATCAAACAGGACAAGCCCAAGATGATAATTTTACTGGCCCCAAATTGGCTTAGACAGTTTTGGTACCCAACACTGAAAAAACTTTCTCTGGAGCCCCCTTTGGTTTTACCTCCAGACTCCGAACCTTCTGTCCCAACACCAGGGTCAAGTTCTGCACTCCCATGTCAAAACTCTCAGCCTGGCTGCCTGGTTAATCCAGGGTCTATGATCCATTCTCTCTTACCCAAGCAGGTTATGGATGTCATTTTAGAAGCCAGACGTCCTAGCACTAGAAAATCCTATGCAGGAAAATGGAAAAGATTTTGCACCTGGATGCAGGTTCAGGATTCGGATCCTCTTCTTCCTAATATTCCTCTGATTTTACTTTACCTGACAGACCTCTTACATAAGGGTCTCTCTTTTTCTTCCATAAAGATACATGCCTCTGCTATTTCTGCTCCTTATAATACAGACCCTCCAATCTTTTCCCACCAGCTCATGAGACAGTTTCTCAGAGGAGCTAAGAACTTAAGGCCCCCTAGATCTCCACCCATTCCTGCCTGGGATCTCAACTATGTTTTGGAAAAACTCACCTTACCTCCCATTGAGCCTGCTGCCACATCTGACAAGTTTTTATCTTGGAAGACGGCCATCCTGTTGGCTCTGACCTCTGCCAGGAGAGTTTTGGAGTTGCAAGCTCTCATGGCTGTGGAACCTTATATTATTTTTCACCAAGACAGGGTGTCTTTAAGGACTAATCCTACTTTCATGCCTAAGGTGGTTTCCAAAGTGGATTTGAATCGAACTATTCACCTGCCAACTTTTTTCCCCAGCCCTCAAAATAGGGGGGAAAGGATCTTGCATTCCTTGGACGTATACAGACAACTACGTTTTTATCTGGACAGAACCAAGGACATCAGGAAATCAGAGCAATTGTTTGTTTCTTATGCTTCAAGTTCCCAAGGTAAAGTCATTTCAAAACAGACCATTTCTAAATGGATTGCTCATGGAATCAGATTTTGTTATTCACACCATGGAAAGCAAATCCCAGGGAGTATAAGGACTCACTCTACCAGAGCTGCTGCCACTTCAGCTGCCTTCCTTAGGGGAGTTCTACCAAAGACATTTTGGAAGCTGCAACTTGGAGTTCAGTGCATACTTTTTCTAAGCACTACAATCTACCTCTCTACTCTAAGTCTAGGGCAGGCTTTGCTTCTGCAGTCTTGCAGGGCCTTTTAGCCGCCCCCTCTACTTTATGACCACCTCCCTTTTATTCTGCTTTGGGATTCAGCCCTACAGTCATGACTGCAGCAGTGAAACACGATGAACATAGTACAGTTGTGTACACTTACCATAAATGTAGATGTTCAAGTGTCTTCACTGTTGCAGTCTGGGTTACCCTCCCTCCTGTCCCTCTTATTTTTTCTTTTGTGTTGTTCCCTTCTTCACCCTTCTTCTGAGGTGTATTTGCAAAGGGTATGGGATTTTACTCATTTTGGAACACCTGACATCTGGGGCAAGAAAAACTGGAGAACATGGCGTCGGCTGCCAGCTTTGTACTCCTGGCGCTCTGATGTCAGGGAGCATGGCTGAGCCGCTGACGCCGGACCCAGACTTTGAGATTCTGGCCGACTGAGGACTGCCTGCCAGCAGGGGAGAATCCTACAGTCATGACTGCAACAGTGAAGACACTCTAACATCTACATTTATGGTAAGTGTACACAACTGCACTTTATACTGACTGTCATGCCATGTATTCACTGAAACTGCATTATAAAATGTTATTGTAAATATGAATTGCATTAATTATGATATCTTGGAGCTATTCTCCCTGGGCATTCACTGAAAAAGGGCATCTGTGCACAGTCGGACTCTCCCGGTAAATATCAATGAATAAAAAAAAAAATAAATGAGGGTATCGTAAAGCACACACCAAATGCCTCACTTGTTTTTTTACAAGTGTAAGTACAAAAGGACAGCAATGACCAATACAATTTTGCTCTTTACAAGTCAGTGATACTTATCTGTACAAAGCATGGCATCTTCAGTTTTGACCTACACCCCACAGCCCAACTCCTGATGCTGTGCTTGAACCTCAGCAAAAAGCACTTGGTGGGCTGGATTCCGAACACTTTAACCCAGCCTGTTAAATGTCCGAGATTAATTGGTGAAAAAATGTAATAGAGCCCCCACTTTCAGACCTGCAGACTCTGGAGTACAAAGGATCCCTACCACGGTCAATGAAACCATCTCTTCATTATGGATTGCAAAGGTAAGCAGTTTTTTGGTAGGGGGGGATAAGCTAATGTATTTAGACATACCTCTTAGCATCTTGGCACAAGAAATATGGACAAAGCCAAAAGTAATGGGGCAACAAAGGCCAAAAATAGAGACAGATTTTAAATTATTACTTTTAGAAAGTTGCTGGAATAAAAGGTTTTGTGTTAACATGCATTTTCTGAAGGACATTAAGTCTGAAACTGAAATAGCTGTTTAGTGATTTCATGCCTCAATGAACCAAACATTTTATGAGGAATAGACCAAAAATATGAGGCAAAGATCTGGACATTCTGAGAAAATCTGAACAGCTGATAGCAAGCCAGGCAATTTTCTTTCAGGATACCATTTGTACCTATGATTAACGGTTAAAAGTTTTATGTAGTTAAACCATCCATTTGCTACAGTGTCAGTTATAAAATAAGCATGACAGTAAAATGCCAGTTTTAGGGCCTGTTCTTATTTTTTAACAAAGTATCAGTATTATTTTCAGAACTATTTATTTATGGGGCCAGGGGCTAGAGTGCATTACCAATTTGTACACCTGGACACATGCTGCATTTCTCTGCTAAAACATTTCTTGACACCGCTAAAAATAAATGGAGAACAAACTCCTAATATTCTACTTCCACTTGAGTTAACAGAACAAATTTTGTATCAACATGCTGCTTCTGAAAAATAAAAAGTGTGACACTATAATGCCTGGCTGGTGGTATTCAACTGACTATATAATTCTTAGCGATTTACTGGAAAGTAAAATGAATGCTACAGATTGGGCAAGGTATGAGATAGTCATTACAGGCAGTTGAGAGGTATCCAATCCCCTCACTCTCGAGAATGAATGTGCCACTTTCTCGAGTCTAATCAGTCCGACAGCTGGTAAAGAAATATTTTCGATAACACCACACTCACGGGAAACTACCAGTCGGTAAAAAAAAGATTCCATACAATAAAATATGACCAGTTAGATTCTATTTTATTTGTAGTAGTTTACCGTGAGTGTGGTGGTGTTGGTAATATTTCTTTATCAGCCGTCTTGCTGTAGGACTTGAGAGTGTGGCACATTTTTTCTCAAGTGTGAGCAATTTGGATTTGCATTTTCTTTTTGGTTCCTTGATTACAGTTGAGAGGCATGCAAGACAAATATGCAAACATGAATTCACCACCTTACTACCTACCATAAGTACGCACTCCAGCAGAACTAAAAAAATAGACCCTAAAGACATCTACAGAACAATGACATGACAGTCCAACAATAAATGTAATATGAAGCATGTGCTGTGCAGGATTTACATTTTCTCTTCTTTACATTTTCTCTTCTATATTCAACAGCAAAGCTTCTGCTAGCTACAGGTATTGCTTTCCTTTTCTGTTCCGTAAGTGTCAGTGTTTTATGTAGCCTTTATTGTGATCATCTAGCACACTCGATAGAAAAGAAAACTAACACAATATCTGTAGCTAGCAGAAGCTTTGCTGTTCAGTATAAAAATATGAAAGTG
Source organism: Protopterus annectens (assembly GCF_019279795.1). Taxonomy (NCBI): domain Eukaryota; kingdom Metazoa; phylum Chordata; order Ceratodontiformes; family Protopteridae; genus Protopterus; species Protopterus annectens. The sequence goes on along the minus strand of NC_056742.1, from coordinate 309,873,656 downwards.
TAAATCCTGCACTGGTCCTGCACAGCTCGTGATTGGTATGCACGGACTCAAAATGTAAAATGCTGGCAGTTAGGGACTGAGTGCAATTGTCTTGTATGCAACAAGATGTAAAAAAAATGTATATATTTAAAAAAAAAAATACGTATATATAAATTGCCCAGTATATTTGCCCTGCAACAAGATTACTGGTCTAAAGGAGCAGAAAATGCTGTTTTTGTGACTGTGCTTTTCCCTTGACAGCTGCATTTTGTCAATCACATTTGGCTACTAACAAACTTTTGCGCAACATTTAAAGATCTTGCTTAAATTAGTATTTACCTAAATAAAAAAATAAAAAGAACTTTGAAACAAGTACGGTGTACCATGTGTGAAGCAAAGAACCCAAGCGCTAACCTGAGTGTCGTATTCCAGAGGGAAGTAAAACACGACTGGAATACAGGCTTGCATGTGTTCTTTTTTTCTTTTTTTTAAAGAAACTCTAGTGTCGTGGGTCGGATTGTTAGAGCGTCTTTACTGATGTCGCCAACAAGGAGGTGATTTGCTAAGTAGGTGGCAGTGTTTCGGCTTCGGTCCAAGGCAGAAATGCTATTTTAGTAACAAGAGTGTGTCCCACTATGTTTCCACTGCAGTTAGGAAATGTCCCTTCTCACAAGGTGCAGCAATCTCAGAGTTGATTATTTAGTAAGAGGTACATTGGCCACAACACTCAAATTTAGATGTGTAGAATGGGCTGTGTATTGTACAGCAAAATGTACTTTTTGCGTCCGGTTTATTTCCATGCTGTACTTCAGTTGTACTGTTCTATTTCATTGGCATAGTAATGTGGCTGATGTTCATGTTTCACTCTTGCAGTCATTAAATTTGGGTTATCTGCTTGCAGGTAGCCCTCTGTCAGCCTGATTAACAAAGTCTTGGGCCCTGCGTCGGTTGCTATCCCTTCTGTGACGTCAGGTCGTTAGGGGTATAAAAGCTGCAGCCAACGCCATTACATCAGTCTTTCTTGCCGTGCGGTGCCTGAAGCAGAAATAGTTTGCAAGTGCCAGTTGGCCGAATCCTGAAATTTCCGTTTTCAAGTTTCAGAACCAAAGTCTTCAACTAAAGCTAAGGACCCCGTTGGGGAAGCTTTTTCTTGCTCCTTACCAATGTCCGTAAAAGTTAGTAATTGCATTAGTTGTGGAAAGCAAATACCTCATAAAGATTTTCATTCGTACTGTATTCCTTGCCTAGGCCTTGACCAAGACGTACCTTACTGTCGGTTTTGTGCTTTACTTAGCGCACTATCTGTCATCGGTATATTTTCGCCTCTAAATATTTTGGTTCTCTGTTTAATTATCCAGAAGTGTCATCGGTTAGCCATCAGACTGCTGGGATTCTGAAAAAACGCAAAGATAAAGACAGAGACAGGCCGCTGAGGTCCAAAACTGCCAATGACACGTCTCCTAAGCCAGTCGCCAGTACTCAGTGAGGCGCTTTCGCAGCCCCTGATACCCGCTACATCTGATTCACAGGCCTCTAGTGAGACCCATTCGGAGTCCAGTATGCCGCGAGATGCTTCAGCTATGAAACCCGCGGATGTCGTACCTTGGATGGGTCCGGAGCTGCTGTGCAGGCACCGGCGTCTGAGGGTGTATTCAGGCCTACGGACTTTCATATTAAACTGATGCCTCCTTCTTTACTTGGGCCTAAATCTCGATCCATGCCTAAAAAACCCGACTCCCAGGCCACATGCTCAGGCCTCTATGCCTAAAAAACAAATAAGAATGGCTGAAGATCTAATGACGCTAATCAGGGGTAGCAAACCCCTTCTAAGAGGCCTAGGACTGAAATTGATTATGAATCCTCTGATCAGGATTCTGTTTCTGATTCTTCTGATAGTGTTTGCCCTTATCTACTTATGAAGATTCTGATGCAGAGGACTCCATTCCCTCTGCTTCCCCTCCTGAGGATTTTTCTTTTGGAGAAACCTTACATACTCTAAGGGAGCATTTCCACTGGAAAAGCCAGGATTTTTCTGATTCAAAAAAGAGGCGTAGGGATTTCCTTCTACCTCAGCGTAAGCCTTTAGCTATTTCTCCTGCACTAGACATTGTTGATGATGCTTTTTCGGAATCTAGTTTGGTCCCTGATTCCCTGCCTCCTGCTCCCAGAAAACCTGACCGATACTACAGGGTCCCAGAGTCCCACAAGTTCCTTTATAAAAATCCTATTGCAGATCCAGAGACTATTTCACAGGGGCCCAACGGCATTAAGGCTTCTACTGCTAAAAATCCTACCCCTTCTGATAGAGACTCCAGGGCGCTAGATGGGATAAGAATGTTTACACTTCTGCAACCTTGGCCATTAGGGCTTTAAACTGCCAGTTTCATATGTTAAAGTATCAGCAACTTGTTATTGGACTGCTTAAACAGAAAATGATATTGATTCCTGACTGTGGAAAATAAAAATTTACAGGATTTAATGCATTCTGCTGAACAAGTTGGAAAACATACTTTGCAATGTGGTTTTGATTTGTTAGAGGCCTCTTGCAGGGCTGCTGTTACTGGGTCTGTGCTCAGAAGGCAGGCTTGGCTTAAGGAGAAATCTTTGCCTGATCATGTTAAAGCTAAATTGTTGGATGCTCCTTTAAAATCAGGACTGCCTGTTTGGCAACAAGGCTGAGGAAGTTCTTAAAAAGATGGAAGATAAAAGCTAAATCTATGCAAACTGTTACTGATTTTTTACAAGTTCAGCCTCCTAGATTTAGTAGGCACTGGCCCTCTAAGAATTGGTCCTTTCCAGCCCCTTCCAGGTCTTCTCAAGCCAAACGCAGACACAGAAAAAAAAAACCGGTTTCAGTCCCAGGGGACACTCAGAACTAAGCAGTGGGGGGGCCTCCACTTCCAAATCTTGTGAATAAGACTCCCCCCTGTGGTAAACTGTCTCAATGACTTCCTTTTAAAATTTCCAAGCACTTATCAACTGACTTCCGCTTGATTGCTCTTCATGCAAAGAATTGGGAGCTCATTACCCAGGACAAATGGGTTTTAAATGTAGTGTCCCAGGGATACAGATTTCACTTCCACACGTTACCAACACCAAGCGGGTGACTGGACCTACCCCCAAATCAGTGGGCAGAGGCCCAAAAGCAAGTACTTTCTCTTAAGCATGGGGGCTATTCAACTGGTACTAGAAGAGAAAAAGGGACAAGGTTTCTACTTGAGACTTTTCCTGATATCCAGAAAAGACAATTCATGGTGTCCTATCCTGGACCTGTCTACTCTAAACACCTTTTTGGAGATTCCAAAATTCAAGATGCTGACTGTTCACCAATTACTTCCTATGCTAGGTAAAGATGCCTGGTTGGCAACACTAGATTTAAAAGAAGCATACCTGCACATCCCAATCAGTGAATCTTGCAGAAGATGCCTATGCTTCAAAGCAGGCTACACGCACTGTCAGTTCTCTGCACTGCCCTTTGGCTCATCTACTGCACCCAGGTTATTCACAAAGTACCTAGCTCCAGTTATTGCATTTTGCAAGCAAAGAAATATTCAAATGTACCCAGAATGTGATGATTGTTTAATTCAGGCAGAAAGCCCACTTTTGAATCATCTGGCCTTTCTACAAAGGGTTCTAACTTGTCTGGGGTACACCTTAAGCTAAAAGAAATCACACCTGGTACCCTGTCAAAAAATTATATTCCTGGGAGCAAGCTTGAATACAACTTCCTAGATGGCTTGCCTCACGCCAGAGAAACAAATTAATTTGACAACCCACTTCAAACAAGTGGCCACAAAAACCCTGCTATCTGCAAGACAATACTGCAAGCCTTGGGGTTCATGACCTCCTGCATTCTTCTAATTCCATATGCAAGACTGCATATGAAGAAACTACAGTGGTATCTAAAAAACCTATGGTGTCAACCTTCTCAAGACCTAGAAACAATGATTCCTATCATACCTTGCCTACGCCTAGAGTTCCTTTGGTGGGCAGAGGCCTGCCACCAAAACAAAGGGACTACCGTTCACACCACCCCCTGCCGTCCAAACCCTAGCAGACTCATCAGATTATGCATGGGGGGGTTCACTTGGCAGGGAAGTGCATTCAGGGCAAATGGAACCCAAGTCAAGTGCACTTGCATATCAATCAGAAAGAAATGTTAGCTGTACAGAATGCTCTGGACAGCCTTCAAGGACCACATTCTTCCAGGACAACTAATGGTAAAGACGGAAAACACCACTGTTGTAGGTTCATAAGTTCATAGGCTAGTACTAGGCTAACTGCCCTTGCAAGCCATTTTAAGCCTAGCCAGTTATCCCCTGTGAGATTCAAACCCTGTACCTTGTGTTTGTAAGGCAAACACCTTGACCATTAGGCCACCCTCCCTACATAAGCAGGGGGGTACACATTCTTACCCCCTCTGCAGACTAGCCATGGCATTGTGAAACACAGCCTTGAGCTACCAAGTGCACCTACAAGCTCAATTCCTGCCAGGAAAATTTTAAATACACTGGCAGACGGACTTAGCAGAAACCTCATGGACCCAAATGAGTGGAAACTGGAACCAAGGATTTTCAACAATTTGACAAGCAAATGGGGGAGCCCAGATATAGACTTGTTTGCCTCTTCCCCAGAACTACCAATCGGACAGATTTTGCACAAGGACTCTCCACAAACAAGCCTGGAAAGTGGATGCCCTGTCCTTCAGCTGGAAAAACCTATCATTCTATGCCTTCTCCCCTCTGCCTATGCTCTCCAAAGTACTACTACAAATCAAACAGGACAAATCAAGGATGATTTTGATTGCCCCAGACTGGCCATACCAACACTGGTATCCCCCTCCTGCGCAGTGTGTCACTGTTATCTCCATGGCACCTGCCTCAGACTCCTTCCCTGCTGTCTCAGCAGGAGAACCAGAATCTGCACCCTCAGCTTCTAACACTAAACCTTGCAGCCTGGCTAAATATTTAATCTCTCCTTTACCATCCCTCAGCAAACCTGTGATTGATATCATTTTAGAGGCAAGGAGGCATAGTACTCGAAAATCTTATGCTGAAAAATGGAAAAGATTCTGTGCCTGGAACTAATCTCAAGGGATGAGCACAGCGATGCCCAATTTACCTCAGATTTTACAATACTTAACTGAGATGCTTCACAAGGGCCTGTCCTTTTCCTCTATTAAAATCCACGCCTCAGCCATTTCAGCTCATTATAACTCAGAACCTCCCTTCTTCTCTCATCCAGTACTCGAGCAGTTCCTCAGAGGGGCCAAAAATTTGAGACCAACCCAGGAGAGCTCCACCCCTAGCCTGGAACCTTAACTTTGTTTTGAAGAAACTCACTCTACCTCCTTTTGAGCCAGCTGCTACTGCAGACTTAAAATTTCTTTCTTGGAAAACCGCTTTCCTTTTAGCAATCACTTCAGCTATAAGGGTATCTGAATTACAGGCCCTTATGGTAGTGGAGCCTTTCATCATCTTTCATGCGGACAGGGTGTCCCTCAGAACCAATCCATCCTTCATGCCCAAGGTGGTATCCAATGTGGCTCTTAATCAGTCCATTCATTTGCCAACCTACTTTCCCAATCCACAGAATAAAGGGGAACGGATACTGCATCATTCCTTAGATGTGCACAGACAACTTAGATTCTACTTGGACAGGACTAAACCTCAAAGGAAATCTGAACAACTGCTGGTTGCATTTGCTGCAGGGGCAGAGGGGAAGGCTATTTCAAAGCAAACCATTTCTAAATGGAT
>NC_056742.1:309815421-309862921 GCF_019279795.1 Protopterus annectens | reverse complement strand
GTGGTGGTGTATTTTTATGTAAACTTGGTTCAATCTTTTTGCTGTTGCTGCAGAATTCATTGTAATTTTGCTGCTGCTGAAGTTCTATGGGAACTGTTGTAGTTTTTCATGGGATGAATTTATGTATAGTGTGCACTGGTCACTTTAAAAGGGAGATGTATAGACACTTTTTGAAATTTTAATTGTTTATTATGCTTAAACTTTAGAATTTGATATGCTGATATCCCTTGAAGGTGAAATAGCGAGGTGCCAGGATTAAAGTTGTTTGGTACTCTAAACGTGTGTCTTTTGGATTTATTAGGTTTTTGTGTTTTTTCTTTGGTTTTGATAAATTAAAGTTTACTAGTAACTAATTAGTACTAATAGTTTACCTATGTTCAGCTCTTGAATTGTATTAGTACTAGGCGATTAGTTACCTAATAACTTTAATTGTCTGTGTGCTTATTGGTTGAGTGGATAAGGGGAACAATACTTTTGTATTTAGTTCAAGGTGTCTTAGTTATTGAATGTGATTTGAAGAAGCAAACGTGGTTTTGTGAAAGCACTCATCATTTTCATTAAAGTCTATATTTTTAGACTTGTATGGCTTGTTTTTTACCAACTCGCTGCGGTTTTTGTTTTCTTTTTGATGATAATTTAAGAACTGAGCAGTTTATTGCAGCGGACACACTTTTTTTTCTTTTTGTTTGTTAATAAAAATATTTAATAGAAGTAGATGTAATTAAAATTATAGTAGTGCTAGAGTCATGATTTTAAAAGGTACTTCACTGTTTAACAAAAACAAACAAAAAAACGGAAACATTTGGAAGGCTTATAGACCTGATATCAGGGAGACCCACGAGCGTGCATTTAGGATATTCCCTGCTACTGCCTTCAGCATTGCTGGTTTCATCTCTCATGCTAGGGGCACAAGCATCCCCTGCTAGTGTATGCTGAAACTGCTTGTACTGGCTGAGGGCATGCTTTTGATCCTGCCATTTGTTTACTTGATTCTCAAATGGTTCGGATCTCAAGCCAGGTAGTTTGTCTTGGCAACATTCCCATGAGTAGTGCCTGGAAAGTACAAGCCATCTATGCATACCTCCTCAAGTGTCCAGATTTTGTCTCATATTTATGGCCTGATCCTCATCCTTTTGTCAGAAAAAAAAAATCATTGAGTACTGAAATAATAAACTGACAGAAATTTGAGTTTGTCTTCATACCCTTAAGAAAATTCATGTTAATTAGCTATAGCAAGAAAAAGTCATAGAGAATTGAAAATGTAAAACTTCTTTCTCTTTGACCGAATTATTAATTTAGCAAAAAATGTATGTAAAAAAGAATTGTTAACTGCCAAAATTAGAACTTCGGTTATTACTTGCCAGTGTAGATTTTAGTTAAAATTAAGTGATGTACTTGATGATAAATTTTAATGATTTAGTTTTCTGTTTCATTTTGTTGTGGCCATCTGCAATTAATGTGTTTTATTTATCTTTAAATTTTGTACAATCTTTATTTTAAAATTAATAAAAAGTTGCTTAAAGAAAACTCATACTAATGCAAAACCCATTATTCTATCAACTTTCTAAGTTCAGAAGAGCAGTATTTAAAAATTGTCCCGCTCTTTGATCCTATGCCCCATTGTTTATGCCTTTGTCCAGATTTACTGCACTAAAAGGTTGAGAGGTATTCATCTGTGTTTGGTATGGTTGCTAAATTGTGAGCTAACGACACCATAATATTTCTACTGTTTGAGGTAAGAATATAAAATAGTGCCTCCGGTGCTAGTATTTCATTTCAGTCAATCAAAAATATAGGAGTAAGAAATTCCAGGCATGTAACCCATCTTTTAAGATGGCAATGTTGATGGTGAGCAGCATATGAGTTGGGTTGAAGGTCCCTCAAGAGTCTTTAGAGAGCTGGAAAAGATATACATGATAAATGTTAGTCCCACCCACATAGAGAGCACTCTATCCCTGAGACAACTTTATACGCCTTATGAGATGTAAGATCCCACTCCAACAATGGGGGGGGGGGGCTGGGTTTGTCTGCACCTTAGAGAATGACAACGGATCAGTTACAGATGCAACGCCAGGATCCGCAGTGGGGTAATATCCCTTGACGTAACAATTCTAGAAGTCCATTGACTGCTGAATGTCCGATTTTCATTGTTTGTACTCTGGAGAACAGGGTCTTTTATTCCCAGGACTTCCGCTCGAGTCCAGCTGGTCTCAATGACACAGGGTGAAAAGTAACTGCTAGGACTTGTGGGACAGGTCCTCATCAGGTGGTGGTTGATTTTATGGTAGGATTTGTGAAGGAGCACTTCTTAAGGGACAGTGAATTGTTGCTAGCAGCAGACTGTAGTGTAGGCCTTTCCCACCCCTATACTGCCCTGAGCAATAGTGACTGTGTCTCAGTCCCATTGTCTCACCTCTAGTTCTTACTTGTAACATGATTAACCCCTTTTGTACATTATCTTAGCGTAAGCTATGTCAACCCAGAACTGGACCTAGGTGAGGCATGATTCAGTATAGATCCCAGAAAAGAATGCCATTCCTTGCTATTTATGACCTGTTAAGTTTTTAAAGCCATATACAAGTGGGGGCTCTCCTCTGCCACACTCTGAGACCTGTCCAGATTCCAGCCCTACTGTATAGATAAAATACTGGAAAAAGTTTTGGTCCTGCTTTGTTATAAGATCAAATGTTGGTTGCCACCCTTACTACCACTATGAACTTCCATGTGGCCCACTGTAATTTTATTTATCTTTTTGCTTATTCCTTCCTGTCAACCAGGCCTGTTCTGCTGCTGACCTATAAATTTCTCTTTCATCCTTCACTCAGGAACAATGGCGAGGTAGGTGAAAAGCTGAATTTTCCTGCAGGGGTTAACATTTGTTTGCCCATAACTCCTATGAGGTGTGGAATGTCACACCAGTAGCAGCCTAAAAACATCATTGCATTCCAGAGCGCTTTCTGAAATGGTCAACTTTAAAAGCATTAGATACACAAATGTAAATATTTTGTGAACAAAAGCTATTCAAACTGTACAGTAGCAGTGCCACCAGTAGGAAGTATTCTTTAAAGTGATAATTCAGTATATTCATGGTATTTCCATAAGTATTGTAGTAAATTTATAATGTACACAAACCCAGAATTCTATTTCTGCTAAACTTTCACAAACAAGTTGTCATACATTGGAATCTGTACAACCTAGACATATATTATCCCAAAAACATTTTAACTAGATATAAACTTTCACATGACATGAAATTCCCCTCTGCATGTTTGTTGAGTTATTTACAGAAATTAAGAAACATCTGCTTAATTATATAATTACCAATATAAAAGCACTAAATATCTCAGGTTTTCCAACATGCAGTGCAAATATCAATGACTTTTCAACATCTGTTTCACTTGATGCCATGCAATAGTTTGTAAATTGCTCCGTTTTTGACATATTAAGTAATTGTGGAAATATTTTTTTTTTTTTTTTTTTATAATTACTAGCAAACAATTAGCAGTATCTCTAATACAGTGTTAATATAAATGGATTTCTGATAATTAACTTTGCTGCCTTCCAACATGGCATTTCATGCTGTACCCCTCAACAGCATTTGTCTTCCAGTTATGAAAATATGAATGTAAATACGAATGAGTGGCGAGCCAGTGACTAATTTCTCTGTGGGGCATCCTAGATTTAACAGTCTTAGGGTCATTTTGCTAATAAGTCCTTGCCCTTCTTAATACTGCTGGAAATCTACAAAAAAGGTGCTGTAGGCTTGAATGAGTTAAAGTGCAGCACAGTCAGTGATTAAGGATGCTTCCCCGACTACTTTCCATAAAAGGAATTCACATCTGAAGCTTTCCTCCTGCTGCAGGATCTGCAGCAACCCCTTTTTCATGTGATAGACAAGCCCTCATCATATACACACTCCCATCCCACTCCAGCTGCCTTCTGTAGCTCTTTGGCCACTGGTTCAATCCTGGACATCTGGGGGTATTGTAAGGACCCAAAACATCTATGTTGCAGTCAGTTGGCCCACTGTAATTCTGATTGTGCACTGGCTAGAAGCAGTGGTACATGCCTCTGCTGGATAACATGGTTCAGGTTCTCCCGCTTGTGCCAGGCATCTTAACTACCCTTTCCAGGGGGTGGTCCTTTTTAACAGAACTTTTAACAATAGTTTGAGAGCTTCAAAGAAGGTAACAGACAGTTAGTACTGTGCAGAGCCTGAGAGCCCCTCCTGACTCCCACATCTTCTATGTCAGGCCATTCCACAGGGAGAAAGCTTCCTTACAAACTGAGGAAAGCTGCAAGCATCGGAAAGTATTGCCTACTCCAGTTGCCTTGGTAGAGTTTCCTATTATGGTGACGCCACCTGCTTGACTCTGGCCTGATTATGTTGTAGGACTGTCTTGGGGGGGTGTTCTCAGAATTCGGCCCAACTTAAAGATCCATAGTACAGGGCTAAAGGGACCAGCAGTTTCTGGATGTGATTATAGACGACAGCATTTTGAGATATTGGAACCTTTCCAAGAAAGCTGTACTCTTGATCAAGCTTGTCTGTACAGTGCCATTGGTACAAGCCCAGACTGTACTACTTGAAGACTGTATCACCTTTAGAATGAGGCAGGGGTTCTGCTTCATCTCATTCTGGTTTTGAACTGAAAGATTTCATTGCTATCTTGGACCTTCTTAACTGTACGTACATCCATTACATCAACCTGTATGTTGCACATTTTGAGAGATATTCAGTATTTTTATATTAATTATACAGTTGTACGTTAATCCCTCAGTGGCATCTTGCTTACAGTGGATATAAAAAGTGTACACACCCCTGTTAAAATGCCAGGTTTTGTGATATAAAAAAATGAGACCACAGTAAATAATTTCAAAACTTTTCCCACCTTTATGTGACCTATAACCTGTACAATTCAGTTGAAAAACAAACAAATCTGTTAGGAAAAACTATAAAAAATAAAAAAAAAAAAAGTACAGTAAGCTGGCTGCATAAGTGTGCACACCCTTAAACTAATACTTGGAGGCAGTATGGGCATCATCCCAGGCCTCCAGCAAAATCTACAAATGCATTAATACAGTGGATGATGAGGTTCCCAGCAGATATCTTCAAAGAGGAATCTCAGTTTGTAGGAGTCCAAGAAAGAGCCAGCTTCAGTTCACTGTTGTCATAGTAGCAGTGAATAATTTGAAATCTGAGGAGTTTCCATTGTCCTCTGGCACATGTACATTCCTGTGCAAGGTGAATGTGTCTTGATGGCTCAATTAAAACTGCTAAATCCTAGCATGAATGAAGTTGTCGTGATGGACAGAACTTTCTGGATGAGAAGGATCTTGCGTATTTAATATACATCTCATTGTCTCTGGGCTTCTGCACAGATGGCAAAGAAGCCACATTGGTGGGTTTCCCACCAGACCATTCTAAATGAGCCTTGGAAAAGGTTTTGGAGTCTCTTAAGAGGCAAGTGGATCTTTTTTGGGCATGGGTGAACAGAGGCCACTTGCTGTCTATCCCATAGTACTTCAGGTCTTCAGAGACATCTTCAAAACTGAATTTTTTGTAGTTTAACTTTACATCCACAAAAAGCTGTGGGTCTGATTTTTATAGTGCATGATGCCTGTAAATGTTTGTATTAAAACTTGGTAGCTTTTCATCAGTGGTATCCCTAGACACTGCATGGGGATTCGAATGGTTTCCAGAACTGACCTTGCTCCATAATCATCCTTTTCTTTCGGCTGTTCCCGTTAGGGGTCGTCACAGTAGATCACCTGTTTCCATTACTTCCTGTCTTCTGCATCTTGCTCTGTCACACCAACCACCTACATGTCCTCTCTTACCACATCCATAAACCTTATTTTAGGCCTTCCTCTTTTCCTGTTACCTGATAGCTTCAACCTTGGCATCTTTTTCCCAATATACTCAGCATCCCTCTTCAGCTCATGTCCAAACCAACATAATCTTGCCTCTCTGGCTTTGTCTCCAAACCTGGACTGACTTTCTAATATACTTATTCCTAATCCTGTCCAACCTCGTCACACCCATTGCAAATCTTAACATCTTTAACTCTGCCACATCCAGCTCAAACTCCTGCCTTTTTGTCAATGCCACTGTCTCCAACCCATATAAAATAGCTGGTCTCACTGACCTTGCTCTATAATGTGAGAGTAAAATATTGGATAGATTTGGGAAAAGGGTTGTCAGGGTGATATTCTCAAATGTAGAAAACAATGCAGGAGACACCCTGATGAGGCTGTGAGGGACTGAATTAAACAGCTTTTTAAGGTGGGACAAACATGCCATTAACTGTACGTGTTGTATAGGTGCCTGCAGTAAATAAAAATCCTCAAATAAGAACAGGCACAAAGAAAAGCTTGGCTGAGAATTCAATCTGTGCTAGATAATAGGTGGCAATAGCTGGAAACCCCTCATAAGAATTTTATTGGACCTGTCATCTGCCAGTTTCTGAAATACTTCCTAGGAGACATTACTTTAAACCCCCCCTATCCCAAAGTACAGTAGGAAGAACTACCCTGCAATGCAGTGGACCTTTTCTATAGGAGGTGGTGCAAAGCTGATTATGCTGAGCAAAAGAGGATACTTGGGCACGCCTCAAAATGTGGCGGTGGCATGTAGCAAGGAAAGGAATGGAGAGTTTTTGTCTCAAGATTAAAACGTACAGTACTGTTTTCAATATTCCTTTCCTCCACCTCCCTGTATCCTAGGAGGGAGGATTTCCTATTTTATAGGTTGGTGCATCCTAACAGAAAACAAATGGCGAAGGGAGAGTTCTTACTTTTTAGGCTACAAAGTAAGTTTTTAGGGCAATTCCTCCATTCCTGGAAATGTATCCTGCACCCCTGTTAGATCGGGTTGAGCTGGCTCAACCATGTCTGACCCAGTTCTTACAACAATGAGCAATAGAGAAGGGTCCCTGGAGTAACAGGTGAAAAGTTTTATTCCAGGTATACCTAGGCCCAAAGATGGGGAAAAGATGGCCCTCTGTTGACCCACCTGAGATTTATCCAGGCTGAACTAAATTAATGAGGGTAATTAAATTCAAGATGCTAACTTTTGCCAGCTCCTTTTACCAAAGGCAGTTGCATAATCTGCGTAATCATTCATAAAAACCACAGGTGATGCATGAGGTACAGATCAGGACAGGAATGCTTTTAGTCCACCTTCTTGTCTATCCATTGTGCTCAAAATATTCAAAGGTTTAGTTCAAGTGTTTGGTCACCTGAAGTTTCCAAACTACACTGTACTGTATCACCAGTACACGTTGCTCTTTGAAGTTGCTCAGGTCGAATCCAACTCCGTGAGTGACAAAGATTGTAACTTACTCCGTGCAGAACAAAACAGGTTGTACTACACTAGGACAAGGCAATTCATTTGGATTTGTTCTTTTTGGTCCTGATTCAGAGAACTGCCATCTCAGCCCTAGATGCCCTAAGGCCCTATGCTACATGTCAGGAACACCATTATGTGCAACTTATTCAGCCTCCATTCTAAAGAAGTCACAGTGGTATCTCGGATACATGCGGGAATAACAGTTACCTGTTGAATGAACTATTATCTTTTAATATGTTGTATCAGGATTTAATTCCGCTGTTTGTTCAGAGCAATGTTAATCAATTAGGAAATGCCCTTTGTAATCCCAGACGATATGCAGACCTTGGTCACACATCACTTGGATATATGGTCTGGGGCACCCATACCACCCACATGGAGTACAGGCCATGTGGAATACCTTCATGACAAAGGAGGTATAGCAGCATAAAGGTGACTGACAATTATTCTAGGCTTGAGAGCTTACAAGCGGTTAAGAAACCAGGGACGTTGATTACAGACAAATCAATGGAGATATGAAATGTAAATAAAAGGGTATTATTCATAACAGCTATACAGACTGGTAGTGATAACCTAGGAAATAGCTTCCCAGCTAAGCATTCATTTCCAGACTGACAGACAAGCTTAGCAGGTCCACATCCATCAGCCATAAACGTAGCCTGGGTCCCAAGGATTTCCAGCATCTGAGACGGAGATGGAGATTCCCTGTATTAGATGTATTCATAATGGAGTGGAGAACTACCAGCTGAAAATATTCTGTTCCATATACTAGTCCAAGAAGGCATGGGAAAGAATGCCTTTTTTTTTTTTCCATCTCTTGGAGGGGAACCTCAAGTATTCTCACTATTTCTGCTAATCCCCCAAAGTTAATTGCAGAAGATGAGAGACAAAGCCAGACTTGTTTTATTGGACCCTCTGTGGTCAAGACAACTGTGGTTCTTCAGCTGGTCCAGCAAAGTGAAGGACCACTTTAGCTCCCCAGGTTAGTACTGCTGTGACCCAAGAAGATTCATTTGTTGATGCATTCAAACCTATATAGCCTCAGGTTAGGAGGTTGGATAATCATAGGTTCATAGGTTTATACTAGGCTATCTGCCCTAAGGCATTTATAAGCCTAGCCCAAATTTTTGTGGCTTACGCCACCCCTTATATGAAAAAAATACTGTGCCCATTAGTTTGTTGTGCCTCTGTCCAGCAGTGACACAGAGATGATTCCCGGGGTAAACCTACGATCTCCCATCCACAGGTCTAGAGTTCTCTTGAACAAACTCAGCGAGGTGCTCTGCCTCACATGGACCGGGATTTTATTCCACAGCATAGGGAGTCTCTGAGTGATAAATCTATCCCTCCAGCACGTCCTATTTATATCCGTGCTAAGGCTTAAGTCGCTTGCTCTAGTGGTTTTGGTGGATTTGGATTTTTTGAGGTGGAGCATGTCCATTAATTCCGGGTTGGACATGGCCTTGTATGTCAGGCGCATGTCACCTCTGAGCAGACGGTATGCGACTGAATAGAGCTGGAGTTTCTTCAATCTGGCAGCATATGACAGATTTTGGAGTCCTTTTATCCTTTTGGTGAGGAACTTTTGGGGTCTCTCCAATTGCTGCAGATGGGTGAGATACATCCCGAATGGGGCATTGTACTCTATCATTGGTCTGATAAGTGAAGAGTACAGGGGAACAATGACCTCACTAGATCTGGATGTGAATCCCTTCATGATCAGGTGGGCAATGTAGAAGGTCTTTCTAACCACTTTAGCAATGTGAGTGTCAAAAGAAAGGCCACTGTCAACCTGGGTCCCCAGGTCCCTGATAACCTCTTCTGTGCTTAGTGGATTGCCACCTATATGGTAGCTTGGGGTTACCTTGTTTTTCCCGAAGGGTATGACTATACATTTTTTGGCGTTTAACTTTAGGCCATGGCTCTGGAACCAGTTATCTGATGTTCTTCATCTCACATTGCTGCAGTCCTTACATATGGGTAGTCCGCTGTCCTCGGTCGGCCCGAATACCAAAGTATTAGGCTGACGTCGGTCATGGGCGCTCAGAACTGACATCAGAGCGTCAGGGTACAAAAGCGCATGACCGACGTCATATCCTCAGTCTTTTTTGCCGCATGGTCCGATGCAGAAGCAGCGTTGCAAGTGCCGTTCGGCGTTCTGAAATTTTCGTGTTTGAGTTTCAGACCGAATCCAAGTTGGCTAAGTACCCCGTTGGGGAATATTTTGTTTTTTTCTTGCCTCAGTTATTTACCGGATGTCAGAAAAAGTGAATAATTGTATTTCTTGTGGGAAACAGATACCGCATAGGGATTATCATTCTCTGTGTATTCCTTGTTTGGGTCCTGAGCACGACGTAGTCGGGTGTCGCTTTTGTGCTAGGTTTAATAAGCGCACCATAAAACGAAGGTTAGATTGCGCTAGGCTGGTCTTCGGTAAGCGGTGTAATTATAATATGCCGTCGGATCCTCCGACGCCCGCTACCGCGAAGAAGCGCAAAGACAAAACTGTAAAACCCAGACAAGATGAGTCGTCCGTTCCGGACGCCGGTTCTTTGGAGGCTTCTGTGGAACCGGTGGATGTTCTTCATCTCACATTGCTGCAGTCCTTACACTCGGGTAATCCGCTGTCCTCGGTCGGCCCGAATATCAAAGTATTAGGCTGACGTCGGTCAAGGCGCTTAAGTCTGACATCAGGACGTCAGAGTACAAATGCGCATGACCGATGTCATATCCTCAGTCTTTTTTGCCGCATGGTCCAATGCAGAAGCAGCGTTGCAAGTGCCGTTCGGCGTTCTGAAATTTTTCGGAGTTTCAGACAGAGTCAAAGTTGGCTAAGTACCCCGTTGGGGAATATTTTAGTTTTTTCTTGCCTCAGTGGTTTACCGGATGTCAGAAAAAGTGAATAACTGTATTTCTTGTGGGAAGCAGATACCGCATAGAGATTATCATACTTTGTGTATTCCTTGTTTGGGGCCTGAGCACGACGTTGTTGGGTGTCGCTTTTGTGCTAGGTTCAATAAACGCACTATTAAGCGCAGGTTAGATTGTGCCAGGTTGGTCTTCGGGAAGCGGTGCAATTATAATATGCCGTCGGATGCTCCGACGCCTGCTTCTTCGAAGAAGCGCAAAGACAAAGCAGCTAAACCCAGACTTGAAGAGTCGTCCGTACCGGACGCCGGTTCTTTAGAGGAGTCAGTGGAACCGGTGGTTCCGCCGGAGGCTTCTCTGGAGTCCCAGGGGGAGCCTTTGATATTGCAGGATGTGGCTTCTCAGGAGGCAGGTCAGGCTGAAGGGGCTTCTCAGGTTACTGTACTCCCCTCCCTTCCTAGGGTGGTTAGGCCCTCTCCTTCTGTTTCCAAGGCTTCTCCCAAAGGCAGGCCAGGGTTAGCTTCTGTTGGGGTCACTCCTAGCTCTTCAGGATCTGTGCCTAAGAAGCACATGCTTAAAATGGCAGAAGATTTAATTACCTTGATTAGAGGTTCTTTGCCCCCTCCTGACAAGAGGCCTAGGGTGGAACCAGAGTTGGGTACTTTTGAGCAGGCTTCAGATGTGTCAGAGTCTTCGGCTGAAGATTTGCAGGAGTATTCTCCTTATTCTGATTCTGATGTGGATGATTCTACTCCTTCTGCTTCTCCTCCAGAGGATTTTTCTTTTTCAGAGACTCTTCATTCCATGAGGGAGCATTTTAAGTGGGAAGGTCAGGACTTCTCTGATTCCAGGAAAAGGCTTAGGGAATTTTTGCTTTTGCCCCAGCATAGGCCTTTAGCTATACCACCTGTTCTGGATGTAGTGGAAGATGTGTTTGCAGAGGCTTCTCTTAATCCTGATTCTTTGCCTCCTGCTCCTGTAAAACCTGACAGGTATTACAGGGTGCCTGAGGCGCATAAATATCTTTATAAGAGTCCTAGGGCGGACCCAGAAACTGTTACTCAGGGACCTAAGGGTGTTAAGGCCTCTGTGGTAAAAAATCCGGTTCCTCCGGATAAAGAGGCCAGAGCTTTGGATAGATGGGGAAAGAAAGTCTATACTTCCTCCACCTTAGCTATGAGGGCTTTGAATTGCCAGTTTCACATGTTGAAATATCAAAATTATCTTCTTTCTCAGTTGAAGTCTAAGGTAGATGCCCTGGCGGAAGGTATTGAGTGTAAAGAATTACAAGATTTGGTACATGTCTCTGAACAGGTGGGCAAGCATTCGTTACAATGTGGTTTTGATGCTGTACAGGCCTCGTCTAGGGTGGCTGCCACTGGGTCAGTTCTTCGCAGGCACGCCTGGCTGAGGGATCAGAATTTATCTGACCATGTTAAGACAAGGATTTTGGATGCTCCTTTGCAGTCTGTGTTGTTTGGTGCACCTGTGGAGTCAGTCTTGAAGAAAATGGAAGACAAAGCTAAGTCTATGCAGGCTGTTAAAGATTTTTTGCAAGTTCAGCCTCCGAAATTTAGTAGGAATTGGCCTGCTAAGGGGTGGACGTACCCTTCTTATGATCAGTCTAGGGGTAGATCTAGACGTGGTAGAGGCAGAGCACAGAGCTCCTTCAGGCCTAGAACAGGGAGTTCACCTGCACAATCTTCGGGTGAGGGCAGGGGTCAGTCCTTTCGTAAACAGGCCCAATGACCTACCTTTTCAGCTGCCAGATCCTTCTTGCCTGGCAGCACCTTTGGGAGGAAGGTTGGCACTCTTCAAGGAAAATTGGAGTCTGGTTACCCAAGACAGATGGGTATTAGATATCATACACCAAGGTTACAGGTTTTATTTCCATACCTTGCCTCCTTTCAAAGGCATGCCGGACGTTCCTCCTCAGCAAAGACTAGAAGCTCACAAACAAATTTCTCTGTTGCTTCAATTAGGAGCCATTCAACCGGTCCCTCTGCCAGAAGTGGGCCTAGGATTTTATTCTCGCCTGTTCCTAGTACCAAAAGGGGAACACGTGGAGACCAATTTTGGATTTATCTATCCTCAACACTTATTTGGACATTCCCAAGTTCAAAATGTTGACATTACAACAGCTTTTACCTCTGCTGGGCAAAGACCACTGGATGGTGACTCTGGATCTCAAGGAAGCTTACCTTCATGTTCCTATCAGGCTAAGCTGCAGGAAGTATCTGCGTTTTCGGGCTGGGACTTCTCATTATCAGTTCTCTGCATTGCCCTTTGGCTTATCTACTGCGCCCAGAGTGTTCACAAAAGTTCTGGCTCCAGTGATAGCTTTCTTCAGGCTAAGAGGAATACAGATCTATCCTTATTTGGACGATTGCCTGATTCTGGCCCAAGGAAGGGACGAACTTCTTCATCATTTACAGTATGTGGTAGCAGTGCTAAGATGCCTGGGGTATTCTGTGAACGAAATAAAGTCCAGTCTAGTACCCTCTCAGGACATGTGCTTTCTGGGTGTGAGACTGAATACAGCATCCCAGATGGCCTTTTTGACCCCGGACAAACAAAAGAATCTTTCTCTGTACTTCCGTCAATTGTCTCATCAGTCCAGGCTGACTGCAGGGACAGTCCTTCAAGCCTTGGGGTTCATGGCATCTTGTATTCTAGTGCTTCCCAATGCCAGACTGCATATGAGGAAGCTGCAATGGTATCTCAAAAATGTATGGACACAGCACTGCCAAGATATGGACACTGTCATTCAGATAATACCTTGCATTCAAAAGGAATTTTTGTGGTGGGCTCAGGAATGTCACCTAAACAAGGGACTCTGTGACCCGGCCAGAGGCGAGTCAGATTCTTACGACAGATGCCTCAGACAAAGCTTGGGGAGCTCATCTAAATGGAAAATGGGTACAAGACACGTGGCCTGCCAGACTTCAACATCTACATATCAACTTGAAGGAGATGTTAGCAGTCCAATTTGCATTAACAGCTTTCAAAGATTTACTCCTTCCAGGGCAGGTGTTGGTTCTAACAGACAACACAACTGTCATGTGGTACATCAACAAGCAAGGGGGGACACATTCTTATCCTCTATGCAGGCAAGCAATGATTTTGTGGGAGACTGCTCTCAGTTTACAGCTGCATCTTCAAGCAAGGTTTCTGCCGGGAGCACAGAACTCCTTAGCAGATGTGTTAAGCAGAAGAATTATGGATCCCCACGAGTGGAAATTGGATCCTCATGTATTTCAGAAATTGACAGTGTTATGGGGAACTCCAGACATAGATCTGTTCGCTTCTCCACTGAACCACCAGCTGCCAAAGTTTTGCACAAAAAGGTTTCATCCAACAGCTTGGAAAGTGGATGCTCTTTCTTTCAATTGGAGCAAGCTTCATGTGTATGCCTTTCCACCTCTGCCTCTCCTCCCAAAGGTACTCCTAAAGGTCAGACAGGACAAGCCAAAGATGATCCTAATAGCTCCGGATTGGCCTCGACAGCACTGGTACCCATTACTGAGAAGTCTGGTATGGGAACCTCCATGGCCTTTGCCTTCGATTCCACACCTACTGTCTCAGGAAGCCGGTCATTTACTCAATGTCAAGCTCCACTCTCTTCACCTAACAGCCTGGCATATTCTGTTTTAAACCCTGGAGGGTCTCAGCTTCCACAGCAAGTTTTGAATGTTATTTTGGAGGCCAGAAGGCCTAGTACAAGGAAAGTGTACGCAGATAAATGGAAGAGATTTTTCTTTTGGAGTACAGCAAAGGAATTTGATGTTTCTAAACCTAATTTAAGTGTGGCCCTTCAATATCTTGCTGAGTTACTGGACAAAGTTTTGTCCTTCTCTTCCATTAAGGTTCATGCTGCAGCGATTTCAGCACATTATGACTGTGTCCCACCTTTGTTTTCTCATCCTTTGTTTAAGCAATTCCTTAGAGGGGCAAAGAATTTAAGACCCCCACGTAGAGCTCCTACTCCTGCTTGGGATCTCAATTTTGTGTTGGAGAAACTTACTCTACAACCTTTTGAACCTGCAGCTACTGTTGAGTTGAAATATTTATCCTGGAAGACTGCTTTTTTGTTGGCCATTACCTCTGCGAGAAGGGTTTCTGAATTACAGGCCCTTATGGCGGTTGAGCCTTTCTTAATTTTCCATAAGGATAGGGTATCGTTACGTACTAATCCTTCCTTTATGCCTAAAGTGGTTTCTAGTGTGGCTTTAAACCAAACTATTCATTTACCTACTTTTTATGCAAATCCCCAAAACAAAGGGGAAAAGATTTTGCACACTTTGGATATACACAGGCAGTTGCGATATTATTTGAGCAGAACTAAAGGGTTCAGGCAGTCTCAGCAATTATTTGTTTCTTTTGCTTTGGGTTCTCAGGGCAAACCTGTGTCAAAACAAACTATTTCTAAGTGGATTGGGTTTTGTATTGCTTTCTGTTATTTCCATCATGGTAAGGAGATTCCAGCTGGGATTAGGCCTCATTCCACTAGGGCTACTGCCACTTCTACAGCCTTTTTAAGGGGGGTGGCAACTAAAGATATTTTGGAGGCAGCTACTTGGAGTTCAGTGCATACTTTCTCTAAGCATTACCACCTTCCTCTTTACTCTAAATCTAGGGCTGGTTTTGCCACTGCAATTTTGCAGGGCATTTTGGCAGCCCCTCCTGCTTTATAGCTTTGCCATCCTCCCTTACCTCTGCTTTGGGATTCTACCCAAGTGTAAGGACTGCAGCAATGTGAGATGAAGAACATAGTACAGTTTTGTACCTACCATAAATGTAGATGTTCGAAGATCTACATTGCTGCAGTCCAATTTTCCCTCCCTCCTTCCCCTCTATAGTTAGAGGCAGTTGTGTGGTTTTGGGTTATGAATTCTGTGGATATTGTATATATTGTACATATGTTTAGTGCTAGGGTGGTTGGCTGTTTTTTGTTGTCTTTTGGTTTTGACCTTTCTTTTAGGGCCTTCTGACATCTGGGGCAAGAAAAGACTGAGGATATGACGTCGGTCATGCGCATTTGTACCCTGACGTCCTGATGTCAGACTTAAGCGCCTTGACCGACGTCAGCCTAATACTTTGATATTCGGGCCGACCGAGGACAGAGGATTACCCGAGTGTAAGGACTGCAGCAATGTAGATCTTCGAACATCTACATTTATGGTAGGTACAAAACTGTACTTTCCGGCGGAGGTTTCACTTGAGTCTCAGGGGGAGACTTTGATTTTGCAAGATGTGGCCTCTCAGGAGGCAGGTCAGGCTGAGGGGGCCTCTCGGGTTACTGTTCTCCCTTCCCTTCCTAAGGTGGTTAGGCCTTCCCCTTCTGTTTCTAAGGCTTCTTACAAAGGCAGGACTGGTTTGTCGTCTTCTGGTGTCAGTCCTAGTTCAGCAGGGTCTGTGCCTAAGAAGCACATGCTTAAAATGGCAGAAGATTTGATTACTCTAATTAGAGGTTCTATGCCCCCTCCTGATAAGAGGCCTAGGATGGAGCCAGAGTTGGAAAGTTTGGATCAGGCCTCTGATGATTCAGAGTCTTCGGCTGAAGACATTCAGGATTACACTCCTTCTGCTTCTCCTCCAGAGGATTTTTCTTTTTCAGAAACACTTCATTCTATGAGGGAGCATTTTTAAGTGGGAAGGTCAGGATTTTTCTGATTCACAGAAGAGGCTTAGGGAATTTTTGTTTTTACCACAGCATAGACCCTTGGCTATACCCCCTGTTTTGGATGTTGTTCAAGATGTGTTCTTAGAGGCTTCCCTTAATCCAGATTCTCTGCCTCCTGCGCCAGTTAAACCGGATAGGTATTACAGGGTGCCTGAGGCTCATAAATACCTCTATAAGAGTCCTAGGGCAGACCCAGAAACTATTAGCCAGGGACCTAAGGGTGTCAGGGCCTCTGTTGTAAAAAATCCAGTTCCTCTAGATAAAGAGGCTAGAGCTTTGGATAGATGGGTAAAAAGGTGTATACTTCTTCTACTTTAGCAATGAGGGCTTTGAATTGCCAGTTTCATATGTTGAAGTATCAGAATTTTCTCCTTACTCAATTAAAATCTAAGGTGGATGCTCTGGCAGAGGGCATAGAGTGTAAAGAATTACAGGATTTGGTACATGTCTCTGAACAGGTGGGTAAGCATTCTTTACAGTGTGGTTTTGATGCTTTACAGGCCTCTTCCAGGGTGGCTGCCACTGGTTCAGTTCTTCGCAGGCACGCCTGGCTTAAGGATCAGAATTTGTCAGAGCATGTTAAGACCAGGATTTTGGATGCTCCTTTACAGTCTGAAGTTTTGTTTGGTCCACCTGTGGAGTCAGTCTTGAAGAAAATGGAAGACAAGGCTAAGTCTATGCAGACTGTTAAAGATTTTTTGCAGGTGCAGCCTCCAAAGTTTAGTAGAAATTGGCCTACTAAGGGGTGGGCGTATTCTTCCTCTGATTCTCAGTCTAGGGGTAGATCTAGGCGTGGTAGGGGCAGAGCTCAGAGTACCTTCAGGCCTAGAACATGGAGTTCACCTGCACAATCTACGGGTGAGGGCAGGGGCCAGTCCTTTCGTAAACAGGCCCAATGACCTGCATTTTCAGCTGCCAGAGTCTTCTTGCCTGGCAGCACCTTTGGGAGGAAGGTTGGCACTCTTCAAACAAAACTGGCTTTTAATCACCCAGGACAAATGGGTATTAGACATTATAAACCAAGGTTACAAGTTTTATTTCCATACCTTGCCTCCTTTCAAAGGCATGCCAGACGTTCCTCCTCAGCAAAGGCTAGAGGCTCACAAGCAGATTTCTTTACTTCTTCAAATGGGAGCTGTACAACCGGTTCCTCTGTCAGAAGTGGGCCTAGGATTTTATTCTCGCCTGTTTCTAGTACCAAAGAAAGGGAACACGTGGAGACCGATTTTGGATTTATCTATCCTCAACACATATCTGGACATTCCAAAGTTCAAAATGTTGACGTTACAACAGCTTTTACCTCTGTTGGGCAAAGATCACTGGATGGTAACTCTGGATCTCAGAGGCTTATCTTCATGTTCCTATCAGGCCCAGTTGCAGAAAGTACCTGCTGGCTGGGACTTTTCATTATCAGTTCTCTGCATTGCCCTTTGGCTTATCTACTGCGCCCAGAGTGTTCACAAAGGTTCTGGCTCCAGTGATAGCCTTCTTCAGGTTAAGAGGAATACAAATTTATCCTTATTTGGACGATTGCCTGATTCTGGCTCAAGACAAGGACGAACTTCATCATCTGCAGTATGTGATGGCAGTGTTAAGGTGCCTAGGGTATTCTGTGAACGAAACAAAGTCCAGTCTAGTACCCTCTCAGGACATGTGCTTTCTGGGTGTGAGACTGAATACAGCATCCCAGATGGCCTTTTTGACCCCGGACAAACAAAAGAATCTTTCTCTTTACTTCCATCAATTGTCTCTTCGGTCCAGGCTGACTGCAAGGACACTCCTTCAAGCCTTGGGGTTCATGGCATCTTGTATTCTGGTGCTTCCCAATGCCAAACTGCATATGAGGAAGCTTCAATGGTATCTCAAAAATGTATGGACACCACACTGCCAAGATCTGGACACTGTCATTCAAATAATACCTTGCATTCAAAAGGAATTTTTGTGGTGGGCTCAGGAATGTCACCTAAACAAGGGACTCTCTGTGACCCGACCGGAGGCGAGTCAGATTCTAGCGACGGATGCCTCAGACAAAGCTTGGGGAGCACATCTCAATGGAAAATGGGTACAAGACACGTGGCCTGCCAGACTTCAACATTTGCATATCAACTTGAAGGAGATGTTAGCAGTCCAATTTGCATTGATGGCTTTCAAGGATTTACTTCTCCCAGGACAGGTGTTGATTCAAACAGACAACACAACTGTCATGTGGTACATCAACAAGCAAGGGGGAACACATTCGTACCCTCTTTGCAGGCAAGCAATGATTTTATGGGAGACTGCTCTCAGTTTACAGCTAAATCTTCAGGCAAGGTTTCTACCAGGAGCACAGAACTCCTTAGCAGATGTGTTGAGCAGACAGATAGTGGATCCCCACGAGTGGAAATTGGATCCTCATGTATTTCAGTTGACAGTGTTATGGGGAACTCCAGACATAGATCTGTTCGCTTCTCCACTAAACTACCAGTTGCCAAAGTTTTGCACAAAAATGTTTCATCCCACAGCTTGGAAGGTGGATGCTCTATCATTCAGTTGGAGCAATCTTCACGTCTATGCCTTTCCACCTCTGCCTCTCCTCCCAAAGGTACTCTTGAAGGTCAGACAGGACAAGCCATCCATGATTTTAATAGCTCCAGATTGGCCTTGACAACACTGGTACCCACTGCTGAGAAGTTTGGTACGGGAGCCTCCATGGCCTTTGCCTTCGATTCCACACCTTTTGTCTCAGGAGGGCAATCACTTACTCAATGTCAAAATTCAGTCTCTGCATCTAACAGCCTGGCATATTCTGTTCTAGACCCTGGAGGGTCTCGGCTTCCACAACAAGTTTTGAATGTTATTTTGGAGGCTAGAAGGCCTAGTACAAGGAAAGTTTACGCTGATAAATGGAGGAGGTTTTTTATTTGGAGCAAAGCAAAGGACTTTGATGTTTCCAAGCCTGATTTAAGTGTTTCTCTTCAGTATCTTACTGAGTTATTGGACAAGGGTTTGTCTTTCTCCTCTATAAAGGTTCATGCTGCAGCCATTTCTGCTCACTATGACTGTGACCCTCCATTATTCTCTCATCCTTTGTTTAAGCAATTTCTTAGAGGGGCAAAGAACATAAGACCCCCACGTAGAGCTCCTACTCCTGCTTGGGATCTCAATTTTGTGTTGGAGAAACTTACTTTACAACCTTTTGAGCCTGCAGCTACTGCCGAGTTGAAGTTTTTATCATGGAAGACTGCTTTTTTGTTGGCCATTACCTCTGTGAGAAGGGTTTCTGAATTACAGGCCCTTATGGCAGTTGAGCCTTTTCTAATTTTTCATAAGGATAGGGTATCCTTGCGTACTAATCCTACCTTTATGCCTAAAGTGGTTTCTAGTGTGGCCTTAAACCAAACTATTCATTTGCCTACTTTTTATGCAAACCCCCAAAATAAAGGGGAAAAGATTTTGCACACTTTGGATATTCATAGGCAGTTGCGTTATTATTTGAGCAGAACTAAAGGGTTCAGGCAGTCTCAGCAGTTGTTTGTTTCTTTTGCTTTGGGTTCTCAGGGAAAACCTGTTTCAAAACAAACTATTTCTAAGTGGATTGGTTTTTGTATTGCTTTCTGTTATTCCCATCATGGTAAGGAGATTCCGGCTGGAATCAGGCCTCATTCCACTAGGGCTACTGCCACTTCTACAGCCTTTTTAAGGGGGGTAGCTACTAAAGATATTTTGGAAGCAGCTACTTGGAGTTCAGTGCATACTTTTTCTAAACATTACCACCTTCCACTTTATTCTGAATCTAGGGCTGGATTTGCCACTGCAATATTACAGGGCATTTTGGCAGCTCCCAATGCTTTATGATTTTGCCAACCTCCCTTTACCTCTGCTTTGGGATTCTACCCATATGTAAGGACTGCAGCAATGTGAGATGAAGAACATAGTACAGTTTTGTACCTACCATAAATGTAGATGTTCGAAGATCCACATTGCTGCAGTCCAATTTACCCTCCCTCCATCCCCTCTGCAGTTTGGAATGGTGGTGTGATTTGGGTGGTAGTTACTTTTTGTACTTGTGTTTTTGGGGGAATTTTCTGTTTTTGGCTGTGGCCTTTCTTTTTAGGGCCTTCTGACATCTGGGGCAAGAAAAGACTGAGGATATGACGTCGGTCATGCGCTTTTGTACCCTGACGCTCTGATGTCAGTTCTGAGCGCCCATGACCGACGTCAGCCTAATACTTTGGTATTCGGGCCGACCGAGGACAGGGGACTACCCATATGTAAGGACTGCAGCAATGTGGATCTTCGAACATCTACATTTATGGTAGGTACAAAACTGTACTTTTCCGTGAGTCCCTTCTGAAGGATATCCATGTCCGATGCACTTTCCACTATGGCGCCCAGTTTGCAGTCGTCTGCAAACTTTGTCAGCCAAAGTCCTCCCATGTTGGCCTGTACTTCTGAGAAGTAGATGCCAAACAATAGGGGGCCAAGGACCGAGCCCTGTGGGACACCACTTGTGACCGGCTTGGAGTCTGACACAGCGCCAGCAACTCTAACCCTGTGGGTTCTGTCCTTAAGCCAGTTTGCAACCCATCTTGTGACATATGGGTTTACATTTAAGCTGGTAAGTTTTTCTACAATACCCAGTGGGGTATTGTGTCGAAAGCCTTTGCAAGGTCAAGGTAGGCTGTATGGACTGCCTTTCCTCATCAATGGCCTTGGTGACTGTTTCAAGAAGTCGACCAAGTTCAAAAGGCATGATCTTCCCTTAACAAAGCCAAACTGGGTCGGGTCCAATGTCTGCAAGTCCCCTATATCTTTGTTTATGAGCTCCATTATGATCCTCTCCATAGCTTTGCAGACTAGACTTGTTAAGCTTATGGGGCGGTAATTACCAGGGTCCGTAGAGGCGCCGCCTTTGTGGAGTGGGACCACAGTTGCCGTATGCCACTCCTTGGGCACGTATCCTGTGGTAAGGCTGAGATTAAACAGCTGCCTTATGTGCGGGTTTAATTCCTCATTTAGCTCTTGTAGCACACAGCCGGGGACACTACTCTTTATAGACCAGCTGTTAGACATTTTGCAGCACAAACACCTAGCACTATAACAGTTTACGTGGTTCCCCTTGTAGTGCATATTTAAGTGTACTTTGTCCATAGAAGCTACAAAACCAGAACCTTTGCAATATCTAGTAGAAATCTTCCCAGAATGTCCTATTTTGTGCATCTCTCAAGATGCAACTTTCATCCTTTGCAGCCTGCCTACCTGTGGACTGTTTTCTGTCCGTTCATTCTTTGATGAAGTTTTAATTAAAAATGTTTCTGCACCTCAGACACACAAGAAGCCTATACTGTCCCCCTGGTACTCTGACGTTTGTAGTGTAAAATTAAATTCGGTCTCCCTTTGAACCTAGCATGTCAGTGCCACTTGAGTTCTTGTCCTGGAAGATACCATTTTTGGCCTCTATTTCATCTAGCAGAATCTCTGAGCTTTGTATAGAAAACTAAACCCTACATGGTGAGCATTACAGATTTGTTTAATTTAAGATGTGCAGTTAAGAACCTAAAGGCTTGACTGCTGCAACGCAATGCTGTTGGTTTCGTGTGGGTGTACATATTTCAAAAATATATATTATAAATTGTTAAAGATATAAAGTAATGATTATTGTTGAGATGTATATAAATATGCACCAGCACACACGGATTATTTGGTTTCGGATTGTATGGAAATTGTATTCCATAATCTTAGAACGTGTTGCTCAGTACATCTTGTGTTTGTGTGTGTGTTTTTTTTTTCCTGTTATTGATATTTACTGTTAGGTTCTCCAGTCTCTTAGCTCCTCAGATGGTGTATTCCAGGCTTAAACTTTCAGACAAAATTGGATCACAGATTGCTGTATAAATCAGGCTGGAGTCTCCTGCAAGTAACTTTTATAAAAAGAAAATACAGTTTCTGAAGCCTTTCTGAATAGTTCCAAACTTTCCAACCCTATGGTTATATAGCAGGGAACAGTGTATTTTCAGGATCTGACTGTGGGAGTTTTAACTTTATCACCAATAAGACCAAGACTGTCAAGTGCTTAGTTAAACCCATAAAACATTTCCAGATTACTAAAGACCCCTACCCCTTTCCCACAGTCCCCCCAGGTTTTTTCAGCTGCTTAGTGAAGTTGCATCAGTCAAAAGATGGCCATGGCCAGTTCTCAGTTTCTCTGGTAAATTTTCCATACTTTGCAAGTTTTGTTACAGATCAGATGTTTGTTTTCCTCTTTCCATTTCTTTTCATTTCATTGTTCTTTTTCTGTATCAGTGTTGTCAGACACCCCTTCATTCATTGTATTGGTGCCCTTTTATGGGTTGTCTTGTACGGTTTGCTAAATAAACAATTGTGTGTATTGTGTGTTACTGCCTTTTGCCACTGAAGATGTTTTCTTTTTTTTTTTTCTCCCTACTTTTGAGTTCTGTCAAATTATTTCTTGTTCTTTGTGAGTGTTATGGGATAAAGATAACAGTTCCACTCCTTTAAAAAGTGCTTCTGCTGCACACACATCCAGCCACAACTTAAGCACTGTAAATATTTGAAATGTTTAGGTGAAATAACTGAAGTGCACAATTTGTGCCACCTTCAAAGCATCAACTGTTAAAGAGCTGAAATATCATTTATAACATTAGAAGCGCAGCACCACCCTAGCTTCCTTTCAATTTCCAAGTCCTTTTCTTCTAAGAGGAAGGCACTTCCAACTAATGGCATATAATCTTCTGTCATAAAGTCTAGCCTGGTGGAGTCTGAAGTTGTTTCTTGATTTGCTGTCCATACTTCCAGGATACATATTTGCAAATAAAAATTGCAAAGAGAGGAAGATCCTTCACTTCTGAGTAGGACCCAGTCAAGTTCTGTACACTGACTGCCCAGGGTGTTTACATGTCGGCAGTTGTGGCAGCTTTATCACTACAAGGGTCAAGGATTTTTCCTTACCTGTCTGGCTGTCAGCAGCTCCAGCCATGCAGAGTCTCATTGCCTCTAGAGATGATCGGTCTTTTCCAGTCGTGAGGCATAACATTCATCTCTTCCGAAGTCTTAGTCGATGCCTACCAAGACTATTATTTTCACAGGCTGCACTCTAGATACATTCCTTTGCCATGCATGTCTTAATGTGGACATGATTATCATCATTAGATCCGTAGTTCTCAGTAAACGCACCAAGTCTAATGGCTTTTGCAATTTTCCTGGCGCTCCATGTGACAAATGTTAATGAGGGTCCTTCAGTAGACCCTTATGATGTAGTTGAATCAACAACTAGATCCTTAGATGCTCCTGTCAGATTTACAGACTAGATCCCTAGATGCTCCTGTCAGATTTACAGAAAATGCAAAGACCACCTCAGATTTTGGACTTGAGGTCCAGCATGACTTTGGACTGCCACTTCCAGGCCTTAACTTCTGAGCGATAGTGACCACAAACCTCTATAGTGAGGGGGTTGGGAGGAGGGTATTAGAAGGCAAGATAATCTAAGGCATTTGGCCCCCTTTGCACATCAGTATATTTGGAAATGAGAGCCATTCTTCTTACCTTGCAGGCTCAGGACTCCCTGTCTTCCAGTGCAGTTTTGTACGCAAGCAGGATAAAGTCACACCTACTCCTTCTGATGTTCGTAGTGCATACAGCTGCAGTCATAACAGATGGGTTCTCCTGCCGTCAGGCGGGTCCTCGGTCGGCCGAATTCCAAAGTCTAGGTCTCGGCGTTGGTTGTCGTCACTTCTTCCCTGGCGTTAGTGCGACAGGGGTATAAGAACCAGCAGACGCCATTTTCTTCGGTCTTTTTTGCCGCGCGGTGCCCGAAGCAGAAGCATTTCGCAAGTGCAGGTCGGCCAGCTCCTGAGATTACAAAAAATTTGGAACCGAAGTCGTCTTAAAAGCTAAGTACCCCGTTGTGGAAACTTTTTCTTGCCTCAGACCGATGTCAGACAAAGTTAATAATTGTATTTCTTGTGGGAAGAAAATACCGCATAAGGATTTCCATTCCCTCTGTATACCTTGTTTAGGCCCAGACCATGACGTCTCGGTCTGTCGCTTTTGTGCTACATTCAACAAACGCACTACTAAGCGTCAGGCGGAGTTCGCCCAGCATTATTTTGGGAAAGCATTTAACTATACTATGTCGTCGGATACTCCAACTCCGGTTTTGTCTAAAAAAACGCGAAGACGAGGACCGACACTCTAGGTCCGCGGCCTCTACCGACACCACGCCAAAGCCGACTACACATGGTCCGGTTCTCAGTGAGGCGCCTACGCAGCCCCTGATTACAGACGACACATCTTTGGCGGTGTCTCCTGTACCCGAGGTCGCAGGCTCCTCGGCCCACACCCTGACTACAGATACCGAAGCTGCACTTGGCATTGAAACACAGAATGTGGACAGGTCCACCTCCACTCAAGGTGTCTTCAGACCTTCCTCTTCTTTCTCCATCAAGGCTTTCACTAAGTCTAAAGCTGCCATGCACCCTAAGAGACCAGCTACACAGGGCCCATCTCCAGGCCCCATGCCTAAGAAACAGATGCTTAAAATGGCTGAGGATTTAATTACTCTAATCAGAGGTTCTCAGCCACCTCTGGACAAAAGACCCAGAGTTTAGGAAGATTCCCCCTCCTCTGATCAGGGCTCCATTACTTCAGAGCACTCTGATTATCAGGAACAGTCTTACTCTCCTTTTGAAGACTCTGATGCAGAGGAATCTATTCCTTCTGTATCCCCCCCCCCCCCGAGGATTGCTCATTTGGTGAAACTCTGCATACCTAAAGGGAACATTTCCACTGGGAAGGCCAGGATTATTCAGATTCCAAGAAAAGACTCAGGGAATTTCTTTTGTTACCCCAGCACAGGCCTCTGGCTATGCCTCCTGTCCTGGACATCTTAGATGATGTTTACTCGGAGGCCTGCCTTAACCCGGACTCTCTCCCTCCAGCTCCAGTTAAGCCTGACAGGTACTACAGGGTTCCTGACTCACACCAATTTCTATACAAAAGCCATGCTGCTGACCTAGAAACCATCTCACAGGGGCCCAAGGGAGTTGAGGCCTCCATTGCCAAAAACCCATTGCCTTCCGAGAGAGATTCCAGATCCTTAGAAAGGTGGGGAAAAATGTATATACCTCTGCTACCCTATCCATGAGGGCCTTAAACTGCCAGTTTCATATGCTAAAATACCAACAGTTTCTGTTATCTCAATTGAAAAGTAAAATGTCACAACCTGAACAGACAGACATGAAGGAGTTGCAGGATTTGATGCATAATGCAGAACAAGTGGGTGAACATAGATTACAATGTGGTTTTGATGCTCTAGAGGCCTCATGTAGAGCTGCTGTTACAGGCTCAGTCATACGTAGGCATGCTTGGCTCAAGGAACAAGCATTGCCTGATCATGTCAAAGCTAAATTACTAGACGCCCCTCTTCAAAAGGATGTACTATTTGGGGCAAATGCTGAGGAAGTATTACGGAAAATGGAGGAAAAGGCTAAATCAATGAAAACTGTGAAAGAATTTATGCAGGTTCAACCCCCACGTTTTATTAGAAATTGGCCTTCCAAAAACTGGTCCTTTCCTGCCACAGACAGACCCGAAAGAGGCAGATACAGGCGCCCGAGGGGCAGAGGACAAACACAAGGCTCGTACAGAGGCAGACAATGGCAAGCTCCTGCACAAAGAGGTGGTGAGGACAACTCGCAATCTTTCAGAAAGCAAAACCAATGACTTTCCCCTTTGCATGCCAACCAGGGCTCAAATGGCAGCACCCTTAGGAGGAAAGCTGGCACTATTCTCAAAAAATTGGCATATTGTCACAAAGGACAAATGGATCCTGAACATTATAAACAGAGGCTACAAATTCCATTTTCATACACTTCCAAAAATGAAAGGCATGCCAAACCTGCCACACAATCAAAGGGCAGAGGCACAAAAGCAAATTTCAGACCTTATAAACATGAAAGCTATTCAAGAGGTACCTACACACGAGCAAGGTCAAGGTTTTTATTCCAGGCTATTTCTGGTGCCAAGGAAGGGCAAAGATTGGCGACCTATTTTGGATCTTTCCATCCTAAACACATTCCTACTCGTACCAAAATTCAAGATGCTCACTCTACAGCAACTTCTTCCCATGCTGGGCAAGGAGTCTTGGCTGGTAACATTGGACCTCAAGGAGGCATACCTGCATGTCCCAATCGGACAAAAGTGCAGAAGATACCTCAGATTTCTTGCAGGTTCAGTACATTATCAGTTCTCAGCATTGCCCTTTGGTTTATCTACTGCGCCCAGAGTATTCACGAAATGCCTGGCATCAGTAATTGCCAACGGCAGACTTCAAGGGATACAAATATACCCTTATTTGGATGACTGCCTGATCCAAGCGGACTGCAAACACGTTCTTCTGAAACATCTGGCTTATGTAATAATGTTATTAAACTCTCTAGGATACACAGTCAACAAAGAGAAATCAAGACTAATACCCTCTCGGAAGATAATTTTCCTGGGTGCCAATTTGGACACAAACACCCAGATGGCCTACCTCACGCCAGAGAAGCAGGGGCAACTAATTCAATATTTCAGAACACTGGCAAATTGCACCAGGCTGACTGCAAGGAAAATCCTGCAGGCTCTGGGATTCATGGCATCTTGCATCTTACTAATCCCATGTGCAAAGCTGCATATGAGAAAACTACAATGGTACCTAAAAAACATATGGTCTCAACACAGCCACAGTTTGGAAACAATGATACCACTAATTCCATGTCTGCAAAAGGAATTTCTGTGGTGAGCTCAAGCATGCCAAACAAACACAGGTCTTCCATTCAGCAAGCCTCAAGCAAATCAAGTCATCACAACAGACGCCTCTGACTACGCCTGGGGGGCGCACATGACAGACCGGTGCATTCAGGACAAATGGACCCAAAAAGAAAAGCACCTTCACATCAATCAAAAAGAAATGCTAGCAGTGATAAATGCTATTACAGCCTTCAAGGACCTTCTACAACAAGGTCAGCTATTGATAAGAACAGACAACACCACAGTTGTGGTACATAAGCAGGGAGGAACACATTCTTATCCCCTATGCAGACTGGCCATGTCACTTTGGAACATGGCCGTGGACTTACAAATGGAGCTACAAGCACTGTACTTGCCAGGCAAGGAAAACACGCTGGCAGACAACCTAAGCAGGAATATGACAGATCCACACGAATGGAAGTTGCATCCAAAAGTTTTTACAGAAATAATCCAAGAATGGGGAAGGCCAGACATAGATCTCTTTGCCTCCCACAAAAATCATCAATTAACAAAATTCTGCTCAAGGATCTTCCATCCAAAGGCCTGGAGAGTGGACGCTCTCTCTGTCAGTTGGACATCAATGACCGTTTATGCCTTCCCACCTCTTCCTCTGCTGCCCAAAGTCCTATTGAAGACTAGAGCAGACAGACCAAAGATGATCCTCATTGCCCCGGACTGGCCAAGGCAACACTTGTACCCACTACTAAGGAGCCTGACGCATTCTCCACCATGGACCCTGCCTCTAATGCCTCTTCTGACTCAGCACAGCTTCAAAACTCTTCACAGTCAACTGAAGACACTCAATCTAGCCACATGGAAGATTCCTTAGCATCACAGCAGGCCCTGCTCTCCAAGGAGGTGCAGAATGTCATTTTGGAGGCCAGAAGGCCATCAACTAGAAAAGCTTACTCTGCAAAATGGAAACTTTTGTGTTTGGAGTGAGAAAAAGGGCCAGTGCCCTGGAAAACTAAATTTACCTCAAATACTACAATATTTGGCCGAACTGCTAAGCAGTGGACTTTAGTTCTCCTCCATCAAAATCCATGCCTCAGCCATCTCTGCAGAATACAACATTGATCCACCTTTATTCTCTCACCCTCTAAGACAGTTCCTCAGAGGGGCTAAGAATTTAAGACCTCCAAGAAAACAACCAATACCTGCTTGGGATCTTAATTTCATTCTGGAAAAACTGACTTTGCCCCCTTTTGAACCAGCTGCCTCATCAGATTTACAATACTTGTCCTGGAAAACAGCTTTCCTTCTGGCTATCACTTCGGCTCGTAGAGTTTCAGAACTACAGGCTCTTATGGCTGTCCAATCAGCCAGTACTTCACCAGTAATTCCTTTATTACTCCAACGATCTGGTACCTTGGCAGTTCGCCTTCAAGGATCACATTTTAGTCCACCATGGCAATACATTTTTATACCATTTGATTAGAAACAATTAATTAATTAATCAGAGTTTCAATTTAATAAAGGAATGAGCATTATTTAAAGTGACCTTAGAAAAAACATTTTCAAAATTAATTTGTTTTGTATAAAGTTTTCTATACATATAAATTAATAAATATTAAACATATTAAAAAATATACTTTAACAAATAAATATTACAATGTATTTTATGTGAATTATATATATATATATATATATATATATATATATCTATATGAATAAATAATATAAATACACAATATCATATAATAATGCTGAAAATAATTTTAAATACCCAATTCCTGATTTAAACCATTTGGTTTTAAGGTATTAAATTTTAATATCATTCTAGTTTCTAACTCTAATTATATACTATATTGTCTCCCCTTTGAACAAAAGGTTTCCCCAAAACACTGAATCTTAAAGTATCAGGGCAGCCACTATGTTTTTTAGTGAAATGTTTCGCAACTGGACTGAATTCATTAGAATTTCTTATATCTTTCAAATGTTCCAGTATTCTTATTCTCACCATCCTCTTAGTTTGTCCTATATACCAGGTGTTAATACAGGAACACCCCAATATATATACAACACTAGTTGATTTACAATTAAAGTAATGTCTGGAAATATGGATGTCCTTCAAGAATGCAACTGCAGTCATAACATGTGGGTTGTCCTGCCTCAGGCAGCCCTCGGTCGGCCGGATTCCAAAGTCTGGGTCCGACGTCGGCTGATGTCGCATTTCTCTCCGACATCAGAGCGGCTGGAGTACATAAGCATCAGCCGACGCCGTTTTCTTCAGTCTTTCTTGCCGCGCGGTGCCCGAAGCAAAAGCAGTTCGCAAGTGCCGGTCGGTCAGCTCCTGTATTCTACGATACCGAAGTCATCAAAAAAGCTAAGTACCCCGTTGGGGACCTTTTTCTTGCCTCAGCCGATGTCAGAAATTACTGAAAAAGTGTCTTTTTTGTGGTAAACAAATACCTCATAAGGATTTCCACTCTTACTGCCTCCCTTGCCTGGGCCCAGACCACGACGTCTCTGCCTGTGTAGCCTGTGCTCGCTTCAACAAGCGCACTCTCAGGCGCCGGGCGGAGTTCGCTGAAGATTTTTTCGGCGATAATTTTGCTTACACCATGCCGTCGGATCTTCCGACATCGCAAACTCCCAAAAAGCGAAAAGACCGGGACCGACATCCTCGGCCCGCGTCTACCACCGACTCCACGCCAAAACCTAGCGCAAGTGCTCCGGTTCCCTCTGAGACTGTCTCTCCACCGCTCCGAACTGAAGACACCGCATTACCGACTACTCCGATTCCAGACACTACTCCGCCAGTTATAGATTTTCTTCCGGATACCGAAACCGAGGAAATGCCAAGACCATTACTGTAGACAAGGTCACTCCTGCACGTGGAGCTGCCAGGCCCCCTATGGCCATGTCTGTTAAAGCCTACTCTAGGGCTAAGGCAGCCAGCAAAACAAAGCATATTACTTCTAAATCCTTACCTCAGCCGACTCCAGAGACACAAATTATGTCCATGGCTGCTGATTTAATTTCCATGATTAGAGGTTCACAGGCCCATCCTGAGAGAGGATCCCAGCCTCCTCCTGATAAAAGTCCCCGGGCTGAACCCTCTGACCCTACTCCTTCAGATGAAGATTCTGAGGGCTCTGTCCACTCTGACAGCCAGGAAGAGCTCTTCCAGACCTATGAGGACTCGGATGCAGAAGATTCCATCCCCTCGGCCTCCCCTCCTGAGGATATTTCTTTTGGGGAAGTTCTGCACACCATGAGGGAACATTTCAAGTGGCAAGGTCAGGAATATTCTGATTCTAGGAAACGCCTTAGGACTTTCCTTAAAAAGCCTCAGCACAGGCCCTTAGCTATTCCTCCTGTACTTGATGTTCTGGATGATTTGTATTCTGACTCTAGTGCTACCCCTGATTCTCTTCCTCCTGCTCCAGCCAAGCCAGACGGGTATTACAGGGTCCCAGAAACTCATTCCCATTTATTCAGGGCCCATACTGCTGATTTAGAAACTATTTCACAGGGGCCTAAAGGAGTTTCAGCCTCCACCTCAAAAAATCCTTTGCCCTCCAACAGGGAAGCTAGGTCATTAGAGATGGGGCAAAAAGGTTTACACATCCACTACCTTATCTATGAGAGCTTTAAATTGCCTTTTTCATATGTTACAATATCAGGATTATCTGTTAGAAGATTTACAAAAAACATTAGCCTCTCCTGATCCTTTAGACAGGAAGACTTTGCAGGAAGCTGTACATAACACTCAGCAAGTAAGCAATCACTTCCTGCAGTGTGGATATGATGCACTGGAAGCTTCATGTAGGGCAGCTATGACAGGGGCAGTCATTCGTAGACATGCGTGGTTAAAAGATCAACCTCTGCCAGATCATGTAAAAGCAAAACTTCTGGATGCACCTTTGGAAAAGAACAAGCTTTTTGGTACAAATGCTAAGGATGTGTTAAAGACCATCGAAGAAAAAACAAAATCAGTTCAGACTGTA
The DNA here is from genome assembly GCF_019279795.1 of Protopterus annectens. NCBI lineage: Eukaryota > Metazoa > Chordata > Ceratodontiformes > Protopteridae > Protopterus > Protopterus annectens. Next base: position 309,832,278 of record NC_056742.1, on the reverse strand, counting down.
AAAGATTTCCTCCAGGTTCAGCCCCCCAGATTCAGTAGGAATTGGCCTTCGAAAAACTGGTCCTTTCCTAATCCAGAAAAGTTTCAAAGGGGTAAGAACAGACGTGGCCGAGGAAGAGGCCAATACCGAGGCCCTTACAGGGGACGACAATGGCAGCCAGGACACCAAAGAAGTGAAGCAAGGGTTTCACCTGCCCCACAACCACAATCTCAATGACTTTCCTCTACTACCGCGTACCAGGGAACAACTAGAAGCTCCCTTGGGCGGGAAATTATCTCTGTTTGCAGAAAACTGGCACAGACTGACAAAGGACAAATGGATTTTGGACATTATAGACCGAGGATACAGGTTTCATTTTCACACCTTGCCAAGAAAACAAGGCATGCCAAACCTACCACAAAATCAGAGGGCAGAGGCTATCAAGCAAATCACTCTGCTGACTCGAATGAAAGCAATAGAAAGAGTTCCGCAACAAGAACAAGACCAGGGGTTTTACTCAAGACTGTTCCTTGTTCCAAGAAAAGAATCTCAATGGAGACCAATACTGGACTTGTCAGCATTAAACACCTTTCTCATAGTACCAAAGTTCAAAATGCTGATTCTACAGCAACTCCTTCCCATGCTGGGCAAGGGGTCGTGGCTGATTTACTCTGGACCTCAAGGAGGCATACCTGCATGTCCCTATCGGACACAGCTGCAGAAGATACCTCAGATTTCTTGCAGGGCCAGAGCATTATCAATTCTCAGCATTGCCATTTGGCTTATCTACTGCGCCCAGAGTATTTACAAAATGCCTGGCTTCAGTAATTGCTCATTGCAGGCGCCAGGGTATACAAATTTACCCGTACCTGGACGACTGCCTCATACAAGCGGACGACAAATTGATGTTGACAAAAAACCTGGAGTATGTCATACAATTACTTCAAGCTCTGGGATGCACAGTCAACTTCCAAAAGTCAAGACTGCAGCCATCCCAGCAAATAATCTTCTTAGGAGCCAAACTAGATACAGCCTCTCAGATGGCTTACCTGACAGAAGACAAGCAAGAGAAGTTAACTCATTACTTCAAAGGTTTAGCAAAACTCACCCAGATGACTGCAAGGAGATTCCTACAGGCCCTGGGTTACATGGCATCCTGCATTCTCCTGGTTCCATTAGCAAAACTGCACATGAGAAAGCTTCAATGGTACCTAAAAAGCATTTGGTCTCAACACAGCAACAACTTGGAGACAATCATACCACTCATTCCATGCCTACAAAAGGAATTCCTATGGTGGGCTTCGGTGAGCCAGGCAAACAAAGGTATGTCATTCAAAAAACCACAGATAACACAGACCATGACTACAGACGCCTCAGACCTTGGATGGGGGGGCGCACATGGAAGGCAGGTGTATTAAAGGACAATGGTCTCCAAAGGAAACACATCTGCATATAAACCAAAAGGAAATGCTGGCAGTAATGCATGCCATCGAGGCCTTTCAACACCAACTCCAGGAAGGCCATTTAATGATATGGACAGACAACACCACTGTGATGTGGTACATAAACAAGCAGGGGGGCACCCACTCTTACCCCCTTTTCAGACTGACAATGCAGCTGTGGGAGAAATCACTGAGCCTAAACATCCAGTTACAATCCCAGTTTGTTCCAGGAAAAGACAATGTGTTGGCGGACAGCCTAAGCAGGAATTTCACAGATCCACACGAGTGGAGGTTACATCCGAAGGCCTTCAGACAACTCACTTCGACATGGGGCAAGCCAGAAGTGGACCTATTTGCCTCTCACCTCAACCATCTTCTACCAAAATTCTGCACGAGGAGATACCATCCAAAAGCTTGGAAAATAGATGCCCTCTCATTCAGCTGGAACTCCCTAGCAATCTATGCATTCCCACCTCTGCCACTGATGACCTCAGTACTACTAAAGATCAAAGCAGAGAAGCCCAAGGGAATCATAATAGCTCCGGATTGGCCAAGACAACACTGGTACCCACTACTACGGAGCATATGTCACACCAGGAGGTGGGCCCTCCCCCAGTGGCCTCTACTTTTGACCCAACACAATTTCGAAACACTGCATCCAAATCTTCAGACACTGCAGCTAACAGCCTGGGAGATCCCATAAATAACTTCAGCTTATCTCTCTCCAAGGAAGTTCAGCGGATACTAACAGAGGCTCGAAGACCATCCACCAGAAAGGTTTACTTGGCAAAGTGGAAAAGATTCAGCAATTGGAATCCAGCAAGGGACATGATGAATCATTGTTGAACATCCCACTCATCTTGGAATATTTGGCAGATATGTCAAAGAACGGCCTTTCATATTCTTCCATAAAGATACATGCATTTGCTATTTCAGCTAGATACAACACTGATCCTCCTGTTTTTTCTCACCCCTTACTAAGACAATTCCTCAGGGGAATCAAGAACATTACGCCACCAAGAAAGGCCCCAGTGCCAGCCTGGGACCTCAATTTTGTCTTAGAAAAACTGACTCTACCTCCATTTGAGCCAGCAGCTTCAGTTGACTTGCAATTTCTCTCATGGAAGACAGCTTTCCTGTTGGCAATTACCTCAGCAAGAAGGGTTTCGGAGCTACAGGCCCTAATGGCAATACCACCCTTTATTATTTTTCATAGAGACAGGGTTTCATTAAGGACCAACCCTACTTTTATGCCAAAGGTGGTATCTAGGGTTTCTTTAAATCGGGCCATTCATCTGCCTGCTTTCTTCCCCAATCCTGAGAATAAGGGGGAAAGACTGTTGCATACCTTGGACATTCACAGACAACTTCGATACTACCTGGACAGAACCAAGGCCAGTAGGAAGTCTGAACAACTTTTTGTAGCTTACGCCCCTGCAGTCCAAGGAAAAGCAATTTCAAAACAGACTATTTCTAAATGGATTGGACATTGCATCAAATTCTGTTATTCCTTTCATGGAAAGACTGTTCCAGCCAATGTCAGACCACATTCCACCAGAGCTACAGCCACCTCCACAGCATTCTTAAGAGGGGTGCCTACCAAGGACATTCTAGAAGCTGCTACATGGAGCTCCATGCATACATTCTCCAAACACTACAATCTCCCTCTATACTCCAGATCCAGAGCAGGCTTTGCTTCGGCAGTCCTGCAGGGTTTGATTGCCACTCCAGCTCTTTCCTAGAGCATTCCTCCTCCCCCAGCTAAGCTATGGTATTCTACCCACATGTTATGACTGCAGTTGCATTCTTGAAGGACATAGTACAGTTTTGTACCTACCATAAATGTAGATGTCCGATAGACATGCAACTGCAGTCGGATTTTCCCTCCCTCCATACCCCTCTATGCCTAGGGTCCACTCCTATCCCTGTTACTCTTAGCTGGGGATATCTGTATTTGTTTTATTGCTCATTTATTGCTTTGGAATCCTGTTTTTGTCTTCCAGTTTGATTACAGCCTTCCTTGGAGGGCACCTGGCATCTGGGGCAAGAAACACTGAAGAAAATGGCGTCGGCTGATGCTTATGTACTCCAGCCGCTCTGACGTCGGAGAGAAATGCGACATCAGCCGACGTCGGACCCAGACTTTGGAATCCGGCCGACCGAGGGCTGCCTGAGGCAGGACAACCCACATGTTATGACTGCAGTTGCATGTCTATCGGACATCTACATTATGATAGGTACAAAACTGTACTTTTACCTTGTTTATAGATTTCACATTAATAACCCTATCACATACACTACAAGAACCACAAACAAAAGTGCCCACCTTAACAGAAATGGGTCTCCAAATATAATAAATTATTATTTAATATTTCTTTTAGATTTTTTCCTCTTATAAGAAAAAGTTACAAAATGTGGAAATAATTGGCCTATGGATTCATCATCACTTATTAGATACCAAAATTTTTTAACCAATGATACAAGTTTATTAGAAAAAGTTGTAAATTTGGTTACAAAAAATATTTTTTCAATATCTTCACTGGTTTCATCCATTTTCATAGGCTTATTGTTATTACCCCCTAAACTTGGTTGCATGGAGCCTTTTCCAATAATGATATCCCAACATCTTAGCAAATTATTTTGATTATATCCTCTGTCCAATAATTTCAAGTATACTTTATTGAGTTCATTTTCCACTTCAAAATCTATGCTAGTATGGTTATGGATTCTTTTAAACTCCCCATGTGGTAATGCTTTTAGTAAATGTGGGGGATGCATGCTAGTTGCATGCAGAAACATATTCACTGAAGTATGCTTTCTGAAAGGTCTAAATTCTATCCTGTTATCTCTTTCAAATAGTCACATCAAGAAAATTAATTTCATTTCTGTTGACCTCGTATGAAAAAGTGAGATTTTGTTCATTATTATTCAATCTCTCAAAAAAACTCAAAGAATTCAAACATATCCCTCTTACAAATAAAGATCAAATCATCAATAAAACGTTTATACAAAACCACATTTTTAAAAAAATCAGTTGGATAAATAAACTTTTTTTCAAAATAATCCATATAAATCACAGCATAAGATGGTGCATAAGCTGCACCCATTGCAGTGCCCTTCACTTGTAAAAAGTATTCTTTATTGAACAGAAAATAACTATGGGTCAAACAAAATTCCAATAAACCAATCAGAAAACTGGTTCTAGGTCCCTCACCTAACATACTGGATATAGATTCAAGTCCCCATTTGGTCTCAATATTAGTATATAAAGACTTTACATCAATAGTGACCCAATAGTACTCATGATTCCAAGGAATTTTCACAACCTCATTAATGAGATCTTGTGTGTTGGAAATATGAGCATTTACTCTATTTAAATATGCCTTAAGTTGAAAATCCAAAAACATGTTCACATTTTCCAAAAAGGAACCTTCCCCTGATACTATAGGTCTACCAGGGGGTTCTATGTTCTTATGGATTTTAGGTAAGCCATATAAAATGGGTGTAGTGGGGCTTTTTATGTACATTTTGTTAACATCAGCGTGTGTAAATCAACTAGTGTTGTATATATATATTGGGGTGTTCCTGTATTAACACCTGGTATATAGGACAAACTAAGAGGATGGTGAGAATAAGAATACTGGAATATTTGAAAGATATAAGAAATTCTAATTAATTCAGTCCAGTTGCTAAACATTTCACTGAAAAACGTAGTGGCTGCCCTGATACTTTAAGATTCAGTGTTTTGGGGAAACCTTTTGTTCAAAGGGGAGACAATATAGTAAATAATTAGAGTTAGAAACTAGAATGATATTAAAATTTAATACCTTAAAACCAAATGGTTTAAATCAGGAATTGGGTATTTAAAATTATTTCAGCATTATTATATGATATTGTGTAATTTATATTATTTATTCATATATATATATATATATATATATATATATATATATATATATATATATATATATACACACATAATTCACATAAAATATACATTGTAATATTTATTTGTTTAAGTATATTTTTTAATATGTTTATTTATTAATTTATATGTATAGAAAACTTTATACAAAACAAATGAATTTTGAAAATGTTTTCTCTAAGGTCACTTTAAATAATGCTCATTCCTTTATTAAATTGAAACTCTGATTAATTGTTTCTAATCAAATGGTATAAAAATGTATTGCCATGGTGGACTAAAATGTGATCCTTGAAGGCGAACTGCCGAGGTACCAGATCGTTGGAGTAATAAAGGAATTACTGGTGAAGTACTGGCTGATTGGTGTGTATTTTATACTCTGTTTTTTGAGTTCTTGTGTTTTCGTCTTATGGCTGTCCAGCCTTTCATCATCTTCCATCAGGACAGAGTTTCATTACGTACCAACCCGTCCTTTATGCCTAAAGTGGTATCCAGGGTACCTTTAAATCAGGCCATACATTTACCTACTTTTTATCCTAATCCTCAAAACAAAGGGGAGAGATTACTGCATTCCTTGGACATCCACAGACAAATGCGTTATTATTTGGACAGAACAAAGCCTTTCAGAAAATCAGAACAGCTTTTTGTGGCCTATGCGGTAGGAGCTCAAGGAAAGTCAATATCCAAACAGACAATCTCAAAATGGATAGCCCACTGCATACGCTTTTGCTATTCCTTTCATGGCAAAACTGTACCTACAGGCATTAGAGCTCATTCCACCAGGGCCACAGCCACCTCTGCAGCCTTCCTCAGAGGAGTTCCTACCAAGGATATTTTAGAAGCAGCCACTTGGTGTTCTGTGCATACCTTCTCTAAGCACTACAACCTACCATTATACTCCCAAGTCTAGAGCAGGCTTTGCCACTGCAGTATTGCAGGGCATTTTGGCGGCTCCTAGCTCCACCTAGTGCCTACCACCCCTTTCTTAGCTTTGGGATTCTACCCATCTGTTATGGCTGCAGCTGTATGCACGATGAACATAGTACAGTTTTGTACCTACCATAAATGTAGATGTTAGAGTGCTAATACAGCTGCAGTCCAGGTTTCCCTCCCACCTTCCCCTCTAGGGGTATTCTTTTATGGTGTATTTGCTTGCAACTACTGTTTTTTGATTATATTGCATTGCATTGCATTATTGCATTATTTTATGTATTGCCTTCCTTCTGGGGGCACCTGACATCTGGGGCAAGAAAGACTGAAGAAAATGGCGTCGGCTGGTTCTTTTATACCCCTGTCGCACTGACATCAGGGAAGAAGCGACGACAACCGACGCCGGACCTAGACTTTGGAATTCGGCTGACCTAGGACCCGCTTGAAGGCAGGAGAACCCATCTAGGGGTATTCTTTTATGGTGTATTTGCTTGCAACTACTGTTTTTTGATTATATTGCATTGCATTGCATTATTACATTATTTTATGTATTGCCTTCCTTCTGGGGGCACCTGACATCTGGGGCAAGAAAGACTGAAGAAAATGGCGTCGGCTGGTTCTTTTATACCCCTGTTGCACTGACATCAGGGAAGAAGCGACGACAACCGACGCCGGACCTAGACTTTGGAATTCGGCCGACCGAGGACCCGCCTGACGGCAGGAGAACCCATCTGTTATGACTGCAGCTGTATTAGCACTCTAACATCTACATTTATGGTAGGTACAAAACTGTACTTTAGGAGGCAACAAATGTTTTAGACTGGGTTCTTTCCTCAAACTGCCTTTTCCGTGTAACACTTGTATCTGGCCAAATCAGCTTTCTTGCACTCTGGTTCAGTTGATGTCTCCTCATGGCTTCTGAATGGTCTTCAATCCAGTGACATTTAAAAACCTGTTTCATCACTATGACAGCCCTTGCTGCAACGTCTTCACATCCCTATTCAACCAAGAATGCAGTGAGTACTTTTTCCTTCTTCCCCACAGAAGGACTCCCCATAGATCTCCTCTCAACAGTCAAAACAAACACCACCACAATTGCCCATTCTAATGACTTAACCTTGTCTGTGGCATAAATAGGACCTGCTGGGGAGACAGGAATCCCAGAGACTTGCCCCTTTTCTGGAACAGACTCCTTATCCATGTGAAGCAGAGTTCCTCCATAACCCAACTCAAGTGCAACTTGGACAGTGGGATGGGGAACAGGAAATTCATCCCTGGTTTGGCACCTGTCTCAGTAATGGACATAAACAGCCTGTAAATGATTTGTCTCCCAGATCCCTGCTTGTAAATGTTGAGTCTTCCAAGACCTTGCTTGTGCCTATCAAGTGTACCAGAACTTGCCAGAGATTTGGGATGCATGGCTAGGCTTAAAATGGCCCTTGTGCTCATTAGCCTAGTAAATGCCTATGTATGCAATAAGAACTGTGTGGTCTAAAAATGACCTCTGGGTCTTTTATACATCTTTCTTGTTGCCCCTTATTCTAATTTTTTTTCTGAAGGCCAAAGCCAGCAAAGCCAAGGTTATCCTTATAGCCGCTATTTTGGAACCAAGGAGTTTAGTTCCTTTGTTTTGACCTTGCCTGTTGGACAACCCTCCACTGTTGAACCTCTAAGAATTGCATATCCCTAATGACTTTTCAGGCATTCATTCTCTGAGGTTAAACGCATGATTTCCCCACTTCTGTTGTTGGCAAGGGATACTTTTATACCCACCTTGGGTTGTTTTGCACCTTACCCTTTTCCAAAAAGTTCTAGAAGACATTACTGAAGATGACCACACTTTCAGCTAGGCCTTCAGCCAAGCACCTGGGCCCTTTCACTTCTGCCCGGGTCTCTGCTTCTCTTCAGAGTTCATCTAGCAGATACTTCAATTATAGTCAAGATGCAAACTCCTCATAGTTAGCCCGTCTCAAATTTTGCAATATTTTCTTTGGGGAACCCTTTCATATATGTCCCCTCAGTCTAATCTCACATTACCCCATGGAATTGGTATTTTTAGCTAGAAAAGCTGACCTTATGTCCTTTTAAACTAGCTTCATGTGCTGATTTTAAAATTTCTTCAAAAACTCGTGTTCATCCACCTGACATCTTTACAAGGACGGTTTCCTTCTGAACTTATTGCCTAATGATTCTACAGTGTAATACCAACCATTTGATCTTCCATCTTTGAATGACTTTAACAGGGGTGAGTACTTGTTGCATTGTATTGGATGTCTGTAGATAGTCAATTTTAGAACCAAATCCATAAGGAAGGATTCTCTAGTGTTTAGCTCATGCTCTCTCAGAAATTTATATTTAAAGGCATCAAAAGCAAATATTTCTTCTAATGTTCTCTGTGTATTGTTACCAGGTCTCTGATGGCACATACTACTAGGGTTTTGCTTCTTATCAATCCTTTTTCAGAAATGCCTTTTTGATCAGCATTATAAATTTAAGTTTTGCCTTTAGGTGTACTGCAGTGATTGGAGCTGCCATCGTAATGCGGTATTGTGTTGTGAACTACCTAGGAGGTTCATCTTGGGACTCTGTGCTATTGGTGGCAAGTATTTGAACTCCTAATGTCGGATGTTACTGTTTTGTGCATAGCTTTCGTAAGTCTTTGTTGGCAGATGTTCTTCGTCTCACATTGCTGCAGTCATAACCTGTGGGTAGTCCGCTGTCCTCGGTCGGCCTGAATACCAAAGAGTTAGGCTGGCGTCGGTCATAGTCGCCTAGAGCTGACGTTAGTACGTCATAGTACTTAAGCGCATGACCGACGCCATATCCTCAGTCTTTCTTGCCGCGTGGTCCGAAGCAGAAGCAGCGTTTGCAAGTGCCGTTCGGCGTCCTGAAATTTTCATTTATCGAGTTTCAGACCGAAGACCAAGTTGGGCTAAGTACCCGTTGAAATCTTTGTCTTTTCTTGCCTCAGTTATCCGGATGTCAGAAAAAGTTAATAATTGCATTTCTTGTGGGAAACTGATACCGCATAAGGATTTCCATTCTTTGTGTATTCCTTGCTTAGGGCCTGAGCACGACGTGGTTGGGTGTCGCTTTTGTGCTAGATTTAACAAGCGCACCATTAAACGGAGATTAGACTGTGCCAGGCTTGTTTTGGTAAACGGTGTAACTATAACATGCCGTCGGATCCTCCGGCGCCACCGCTAAAAGCGTAAGGATAAATCTTTAAAGTCTAAGCAGGATGAGTCGTCCGTGCGGACGCCGGTTCTTCGGAGCCTCGGTTGCACCGTGGATCCGCTGATTCGGCTGAATCCCATGGGGAACCTTTAATTTTACAGGAGCTGGCCTCTCAGGAGTTAGGCCCAGCTGAGGATGCTTCACAGGTGTCTGTAGTTCCATCCTTACAGAAGGTTATTAGGCCTTCCATTTCAGTGGCTAAAGTTCATGCTAAGGCCAAACCTTGTATTGCTGGCCCAGGTCATGGTTCTAGCTCTCCAGCCCCTGTTCCTAAAAAGCATATGTTAAAAATGGCTGAGGACTTGATTACTTTGATCAGGGGTTCTATGCCCCCCCCGGAAAAGAGATCTAGGCTAGAGACACATTTGGAAGGGATGGATCATTCCTCTGATTATTCTGATTCTTCAGTTGAGGAAATTCAGGAATACCCTTCTTATTTGGATTCGGATGCAGAGGATTCCTCTCCTTCTGCTTCTCCTCCAGAAGATTTTTCTTTTTCTGAGACTTTACATTCCATGAGGGAGCATTTCAAGTGGGAAGGTCAGGATTTCTCTGATTCTCGGAAGCGGCTCAGGGAATTTTTGTTTCTGCCACAGCATAGGCCCTTGGCTATTCCTCCTGTCTTGGATGTTGTTCAGGATGTTTTTTCTGAATCTTCCCTTAATCCTGATTCTTTACCCCCTGCCCCTGTTAAGCCTGACAGATATTATAGAGTTCCTGAAGCACATAAGTATTTGTACAAGATTCCTAGGGCTGATCCAGAAACTATTACTCAAGGTCCGAAGGGTATTAAGGCCTCGGTGGCCAAGAATCCTGTTCCTTTGGATAAAGATTCTAGGGCTTTGGATAGATGGGGGGGAAAAAAGTGTACACCTCCTCCACGTTAGCTATGAGGGCTTTGAATTGCCAATTTCATATGCTGAAGTATCAGAATTTTTTGTTAAGCCAATTGCAATCTTAAGGTGGATGCTTTATCTGAGGGTATAGAGTGTAAAGAGCTTAAGGAGTTGGTTCATGCATCAGATCAAGTTGGCAAGCATTCTTTGCAGTGTGGTTTCGATGCTCTTCAGGCTGCATCCAGGGTGACTGCTACAGGTTCAGTTATTCGTAGACATGCCTGGCTTAGGGATCAAAATTTGTCAGAGCATGTTAAAGCTCGGATTTTGGATGCTCCTCTTCAATCCGAAGTTCTTTTTGGTCCTTCTGTGGAATCTGTTTTGAAAAAGATGGAAGATAAGGCTAAGTCTATGCAGACGGTCAAAGATTTTATGCAGGTGCAGCCCCCTAAGTTTAGTAGGAATTGGCCTGCTAGAGGATGGTCTTTTCCTTCTTCGGATCATCAGTCCAAGGGTAGGTCTAGGCGTGGTAGAGGCAGAGCTCAAGCTCAGGGTTCTTTCAGACCTAGGACTTGGAGTTCTCCTGTACAGTCTTCTGGTGAGGGCAGGGGTCAACCTTTTCGTAAGCAGTCCCAATGACCGGTATCTTCCGCTGCCAACTCCTTCTCTACTGGCAGCTCCTCTAGGAGGAAAGTTGGGACTTTTCAAACAAAACTGGCATTTGGTCACCCAGGACAAATGGGTGTTGGATATAATAAACCACGGCTACAAGTTTTATTTTCACACTTTTCCTCCTTTCAAAGGCATGCCGGATGTGCCTCCTCAGCAAAGGATGGAGGCTCAGGTACAAATTTCTTTACTTTTACAGATGGGGGCAATTCAGGTGGTCCCCCCATCAGAAGTAGGCCTAGGTTTTTATTCTCGTCTATTCCTAGTGCCAAAGAAAGGAAGCACTTGGAGGCCAATACTGGATTTGTCCATTCTCAATACTTTATTTATTTATTTATTTTATTTTACATTTGTTGACCGGGCTAGTCTAGCTGGAGATAATTCCATTTTCAGTAGCGGCCCGGGGAGAAAAGCTCCACAGAAGTAAGATACATACATAAAAACCATCATACAAAAATAATAACAACAATAATGATTATAGAGTTAGTAATAGAGTTTGCAAAAAACAAAAACATGCAAACCCTTCAATGGAAAGTACTACTACTACTTGTGTTAATTACTATAACATACACTTACAGTTTAGATGACATTGTACAAGTTGCCACATACTTATCAGAAGATGAAAGCAAGGATTGGATGTAAGGAAAGTAGAGTAAAAGGAAAAAAGGGGAGAAAAGGAAAGGAAATGAATGTGGAAAAGAGAGCAAGTTAAGGTAGATAACGGGTATAGAAGCAGAGGGGGTAAAACAGGAAGCCAAGTAGAGAAAAGAGAAGGGAGTAAGAGAGAAAAGTTTAGAAATAGGGAGTACTAGTGGAAAGTTAATCAGGTTTATTACAGGAACAAAGCCAGTGATTTTGGAAATGCAGTTTAATATTTTGTTTGAAAAGAGGCAATGATATAATATTTGTTATATTAGAAGGTAACAAATTCCATTTTTCCCTACCGCATTGGTAAATAGTGAGTTGCCAGCATTATTGTTTGATTTTATTGTACTTGTTAGGAGTTTACTAGAAGAGCAGAGAGAGTTGAGATTGTTATAGGGGATTATGAGTTGAGAGAGTATTGGGGTATTATTAGGTTGGTACAGTATTTTATGGGCAATAGAGAGTTGATGGATTATAAGATAGTTTTGGAACTCTAGCCAGCCTAGAAGTTTTAAGTTAAGACAGTGATGGGTTTTATAGGGGTTACCAGTAGCGAAGCGGGCAATGTTATTATAGCAGGTTGCCAGTTTGTTAAGGTTGTTTTTTTTGAGGTTGGTGAAGATAGGTGAAGCATAGAGAAGAGTAGAAATAAGATGGGAGTGAGCAATCCTTGTTCTAGTAGAAGGTGTAAGAAATGGTCTAATTCGATATAAGGATCCTATTTTTCTGTTAACTAGTTTTATGGAGTTGTTAATGTGTTGGTCAAAAGAAAGATTATTGTCTATGGTAATACCTAACAGTTTAGTTGAAGTGTCGGGTGAGATGACAGTGGCACTGTTGGAGGAGATGGAGAAATGTAAGGGGGAGGCCCTGGATGTGGGTGTAAAAAGAAGAAGTTTAGTTTTTTTAGCATTTAGTAAGAGGAATCGACTAGAGAACCATGTTTCTATGGTATTAAACACCTTTTGGGTGAGAGAGATAAGTTCTGGGGTAGAAGATGCTGAGCAGATGAGAGTAGAATCATCAGCATTGAATGCAAGTTGCTTGAGGGATTGCTGTTTGAAGATCATTAATGAAGAGGGAGAAGAGAAGTGGGCCAAGGATAGAGCCTTGTGGTACGCCAATAGAAACGGGCAAAAGTGAAGAAGTGTGGTTATCCCAAAGAACTGCTTGTTTTCTGTTTGTAAGGTAGGATTTAAACCATTTGATGGCTGGGATATCAAATGAGAGGGATTCAAGAGTATTAAGTAATAAAGAGTGGTTGACCATATCGAATGCTTTGGAGAGGTCAATGAAGAGGGCAGAAGAGAGTAAGTTGTTGCGGTTCTGATTAATAGTATCTACAAAGGAAAGCAGGGCAGTGGTAGTACTGTGATGTGGTCTAAAGCCATGTTGACAGTTTGCTGTTATGTTATGAAGAGAGAGATATTGTACAAGTTGAAGGTGGATACATTTCTCCATAATCTTAGCCAAAGGTGAGAGGAGAGCAATAGGTCTATAGTTAGAGTAGTCTGTGGAGTTACCACCTTTATGAAGTGGGATAATATGAGAGACTTTCCAAATATCAGGGATGATTCCTTCTTTGATTGTCCTATTTATGAGAATGGATATAGGATATGCAATAACTTTGGCAGCCTTTTGAAGGAAGAGAGAAGGGAGCTTATCAGCAGAGGGGGTACATGGTTTTAGTTTGAGAAGAAGTCTATGAATGTAAGATGTAGAGATAGGTTGTAGTGAAAATTTAAAGGAGGAGTTTGTAAAGTTACTTGGTGGACAGAAGTTGTTGGCATTAAGTTGTTTAGCTAGAGCTTGTATAGTTTCAGTGAAGAAAGAGTTAAAAACATCTGCAGTTTGTTGAGGGGTATCGGGGTCTGCATTTAGTGCACTTACCTAGACATTCCAAAGTTCAAGATGTTAACATTACAACAACTTCTGCCTATGCTGGGCAAAGATCACTGGATGGTAACCCTGGATCTCAGAGGCCTATCTTCATATTCCTATCAGGCCCAGCTGCAGGAAATTCCTGAGATTTCGGGCTGGTACTTCTCATTATCAGTTCTCTGCATTGCCCTTTGGCTTATCTACTGCGCCCAGAGTATTCACAAAAGTTCTGGCCCCTGTAATTGCTTTTCTCAGACAGAGAGGTATACAAATTTATCCTTATCTGGACGATTGCCTGATTCTTGCTCAAAACAAAGACGAGTTACTGCTACACCTCCAGTATGTTATGACAGTTTTCAAGTGCCTAGGGTATTCTGTGAACAAAATAAAGTCCAGTCTAGTACCCTCTCAAGACATGTGCTTTCTGGGTGTGAGACTGAATACAGCTTCTCAGATGGCTTTTCTGACCCCGGACAAACAAAGATCTCTTCAGCTATACTTCCAACAGTTATCAGTAATGTCCAGGCTGACTGCAAGGACAGTCCTTCAGGCCTTGGGGTTCATGGCATCTTGCATTCTAGTACTTCCCAATGCCAAACTGCATATGAGGAAGCTACAATGGTATCTCAAAAGTGTGTGGACTCAACACTGCCACGATTTGGACACTGTCATTCGGATTATACCTTGCATCCAGAAGGAATTCTTGTGGTGGGCTCAGGAATGTCACCTAAACAAGGGACTCTCTGTGATCCGACCAGAGGCAAATCAGATCCTAACGACGGATGCCTCGGACTTGGCTTGGGGAGCACACTTCAATGGGAAATGGATACAAGACATGTGGCCTCCCAAACTACTACATTTGCATATCAACATGGAGATGTTAGCAGTCCAATTTGTTTTGATGGCCTTCAAGGATCTACTTCAGCCGGGACAGGTGTTGATTCAAACAGACAACACAACAGTCATGTGGTACATCAACAAGCAGGGGGGGACCCATTCCTACCCTCTTTGCAGACAAGCAATGATTTTGTGGGAAACTGCTCTGAGTTTGCAAATCAATCTTCAAGCATGGTTTCTGCCAGGAGCACAAAACTCCCTAGCAGATGTATTGAGCAGGCAGATGGTGGATCCCCACGAGTGGAAACTGGATCCTCAGGTATTCAAACAATTGACAGTGGCTTGGGGAACTCCAGACATAGATCTGTTCGCTTCTCCACTGAATTTTCAGCTGCCAAAATTTTGCACAAAGATGTTCCACCCAAATGCTTGGAAAGTGGATGCTCTATCTTTCAGCTGGAACAACCTTCACGTTTATGCTTTCCCCCTCTGCCTCTTCTTCCCAAGGTACTCTTGAAAGCCAGGTGGGACAAGCCTTGCATGATTCTAATAGCACCAGATTGGCCATGTCAGCACTGGTACCCTCTGCTGAGGAGTTTAGTTCGGGAGCCTCCTTGGCTTCTGCCACAAGTTCCTCATTTGTTATCCCAGTCAAACCATCATTTTCTCAATGTTCGGGTGCAATCCCTACATCTGACGGCCTGGCGTATTCGGTGATGGAGCCGGTGGGGTCTCAGCTTCCTCAACAGGTTTTAGATGTCATTTTGGAAGCCAGGCGGCCTAGTACTAGAAAAGTTTATGCTGATAAATGGAAGATATTTTTTCTTTGGAGTACAGCAAAGGGTTTTGATGTTTCACTGCCTAATTTGAGTTTTGCACTACAGTATCTTACTGAATTATTGGACAAGGGTTTGTCATTTTCTTCTGTGAAGGTTCATGCTGCAGCCATTTCTGCTCACTATGATTGTGACCCTCCTTTATTTTCTCACCCTTTGTTCAAACAATTTCTTAGAGGGGCAAAGAATATAAGACCCCCACGTAGAGCTCCTACTCCTTCCTGGGATCTCAATTTTGTGTTGGAGAAGCTTACTTTGCCTCCTTTTGAACCTGCAGCTACGTCTGATTTGAAGTTTTTGTCTTGGAAGACGGCTTTTTTGTTGGCCATTACTTCTGCTAGGAGGGTATCTGAATTGCAGGCACTCATGGCAGTTGAACCCTTTTTGATATTTCATAAGGATAGAGTTTCTTTGCGAACTAATCCTACTTTTATGCCTAAAGTGATTTCTAATGTGGCCTTAAACCAGTCTATTCATTTGCCTACTTTTTATCCTGATCCCCAAAATAAGGGGGAAAAAGTCTTGCATTCTTTGGATATCCACAGGCAGTTACGTTACTATTTGAGCAGAACTAAGGAGTTCAGACAGGCTCAACAGTTATTTGTTTCTTTTGCTTTAGGTTCACAAGGGAAAGCTGTTTCAAAACAGACTATTTCAAAGTGGATTGGTCAATGTATTGCTTTTTGTTATTCTCATCATGGAAAGGATGTTCCTGCGGGTATCAGACCTCATTCTACTAGGGCTACTGCCACATCTACTGCTTTTTTGAGGGGTGTAGCTACTAAAGATATTTTGGAGGCAGCTACTTGGAGTTCAGTACATACTTTTACTAGACATTACCATCTCCCTCTATTCCAAGTCCAGGGCTGGGTTTGCCACTGCAGTTTTACAGGGCATGTTAGCAGCTCCTAATACTTTTTAGTTTGCCAGCCTCCCTTTTCCTTTGCTTTGGGACTCTACCCACAGGTTATGACATGCAGCAATGTGAGACGAAGAACATAGTACAGTTTTGTACCTACCATAAATGTAGATGTTCGAGGATCTACATTGCTGCAGTCCAATTATCCCTCCCTCCTTCCCCTCTATGTATATATATTTATATTTTGTGGTTGCTGTGGTTTTTTCTTTTAGGGTTATCTATATTTCCACACTGGTGGTTGTTGGGTGTTTACTTTTTTGGCTTAGGCCTTCTGACATCTGGGGCAAGAAAGACTGAGGATATGGCGTCGGTCATGCGCTTAAGTACTATGACGTACTGACGTCAGCTCTAGGCGACTATGACCGACGCCAGCCTAACTCTTTGGTATTCGGGCCGACCGAGGACAGCGGACTACCCACAGGTTATGACTGCAGCAATGTAGATCCTCTAACATCTACATTTATGGTAGGTACAAAACTGTACTTTTCAGCTCTATGGCTGAAGCTGCCATCTTGCCCCCACCTATGGGTCCACCTATGGGTTTTGCCTTTTGAGAGCTTTGTTTAGATGTATTGTTTCTTCTTCATAACTCCAACGTGAGGGTTTCTGAGATCTGAAGGAGGCCTTTGGAGCCAGGAATTGTAGGTCATGGGGAGGGGGACCTTCATTAGCATGGTAAAGTTTGTCCAAACTAAGAATCTTATGGTCTTAGTTATGCTGATAG